>NW_019267187.1:183688-228268 GCF_002742605.1 Olea europaea var. sylvestris | reverse complement strand
CCCCCTCCTCTATTTGTTTTCCCGCTTTTCATTATATAAAATAAACCACACTAGTGGTATTTGCTTAAAAAAAAAAAAAAAAAAAAAGTCCTCAACCTGAGCCCAATTTCTCGGGCCATTTCTAATTAACCTGCCAAATCCCGACCCATTTTGACACCATCGCGACAAATGACAAAAATGCCCCCAGTGCGATTTTGCGTTGTTAATTTTCTATCCAACACTATTCAACTTGACATAATTAATACGGAAATTAATTACTCAGAGGCCTAAACGAAGGAATTTGGCTAAAATCCTGAGTTCTTGGGCCTATACCTCGAGTCGAATTTCTCGGGCCGGTTCCAATCAAGCTTCCAAATTTTGGCCCATTCCGACACCATCGTGACAAATGATAAAATTACCCCTTGTGCTGTTTTTCTTTGTTAATTTTCTGTCCAACACTTCTTCAGCCTGACATAATTAAAAAGGAAATTAATGATTCGGAGCCCTAAATGAAAGAATTTGGCTGAAATCCTGCGATCTTGGGTCTATGCCCCGAGTCCAATTTCTTGGACCATTTCCAATCAACCTGTCAACTTTTGGCCCATTACGACACCTTCGCGACAAATGACAAAATTGCCAGTAGTGCGGTTTTGCTTTGTTAATTTTCTGTCAAACACTTCTTCAACCTGACATAATTAAGACAGAAATTAATTATTCGCAGGCCTAACCGAAGGAATTTAGCTAAAATCCCAAGATCCCGGGTCTCTGCCTTGAGTCCAATTTCTCGAGCCATTTCCAATCGACCTACCAAATTTCGGTCCATTCCGACACCGTCGCGACAAATGACAAAATTGCCCCTGGTGTGGTTTTGCTTTGTTAATTTTCTGTCTGACACGTTTTCAACCTGACATAATTAATACGGAAATTAATTATTCGGAAGCCTAAATGAAGGAATTTGGCTAAAATCCTGTGATCCCGAGTTTGTGCCCCGAGTCCAATTTCTCGGGCCGTTTCCAATCAACCTGCCAAATTTCGACCCATTTCGACATCGTCGTGACAAATGACAAAATTGCCCCTGGTGCAATTTTGCTTTGTTAATTTTCTGCCCAACACTTCTTCAACCTGACATAATTAATACTTAAATTAATTATTGGGAGGCCTAAACAAAGGAATTTGGCGAAAATCCCGTGATCCTGTGTCTGTGCTCCGAGTCCAATTTCTCGGGCCGTTTCCAATCAATCTGCCAAATTTCAGCCCATTCCGACACCGTCGCGACAACTGACAAAATTGCCCCTGGTGCAGTTTTGCTTTGTTAATTTTCTGTCCAACACTTCTTCAACCTAACATAATTAATACGAAAATTAATTAATCGGAGGCCTAAACGAAGTAATTTGGACAAAATCTCGAGATCTCGAGTCATTGACCCGAGTCCAATTTCTCGTGCCGTTTCCAATCAACATGCCAAATTTCGGCCCAAAATGACACCGTCGCTACAAATGACAAACTTATCCCTGGTACGATTTTGCTTTGTTAATTTTCTGTCCAACACATCTTCAACCTGATATAGTTAATAAGGAAATTAATTATTCGGAGGCCTAAATAAAGAAATTTGGCTAAAATCCCATGATCCCGACTCTATGCCCGAGTCCAATTCATCGGGCTATTTCCAATAAACCTACTGAACTTCGGCCCACTGCGACATCGTCGAGACAAATGAAAAAATTGGCCCTGGTTAAGTTTTTCTTTGTTAATTTTCTGTGTAAAACTTCTTCAACTTGACATAATTAATAGGAAAATTAATTATTCGGAGGCCAAAACGAAGCAATTTGGCTAAAATCCCGAGATCTCGAGTCTTTGCCCCGAGTCCAATTTCTCGGGCCGTTTCCAATCAAACTGCCAAATTTCGGCCCATTCCGACATCGTCACGACAAATGACAAAATTGCCCTTGGTGTGGTTTTGCGTTATTAATTTTCTGTCCAACACTTCTTCAACCTAACATAATTAATACGGAAATCAATTATTTGGAGGCCTAAATGAAGAAATTTGGCTAAAATCCCGAGATCTCGGATCTTTGACCCGAGTCCAATTTTTCTGGCCGTTTCCAATCAACCTGCCACATTTTGGCCCATTCTGACATCGTCGTGACAAATGACAATTTGCCTCTGGTGTAATTTTTGGTTGTTAATTTTCTGTCCAACATTCTTCTTGCCGACATAATTATTTCGAAAATTAATTATTTAGAGGCCTAAACGAAGGAATTCGGTTAAAATCCCATGATCCCATGTCCCTGCCCCAAGTCCAATTTCTCGAGCCATTTCCAATTAACCTACCAAAATTCGGCTCAATCCGACACTGTCACGAAAAACGAAAAAATTGCCCCTGGTGCGATTCTTCTTTGTTAATTTTCTGTCCAACACTTCTTAAACCTGACATAATTAATACGAAAATTAATTATTCGGAGGCTTAAACGAAGGAATTTGGCAAAAATCCCTCGATCCCGGGATTGTGCCCCGAGTCCGAATTCTCGGGCAAAATTACCCATGGTGCAGTTTTTCTTTGTTAATTTTCTGTCCAACATTTCTTCAGCCTGACATAATTAATACGAAAATTAATTATTCGGAAGCCTAAACCAAGGAATTTGGCTAAAATCCCGTGATCGCGGTTTAGTTCCCCGAGTCCAATTTCTCGGGCCGTTTCCAATCAACCTGCCAAATTTCGGCCCATTCCAACACCGTCGCGACAAATGACAAAATTGCCTCTGATGCGGTATTGCGTTGTTAATTTTATATCCAACACTTCTTCAACCAGACATAATAAATATGGAAATTAATTATTAGGAGGCTAAAATCCCAAGATCTCCAGTCTTTGCCTCAAGTCCAAATTCGCAGGCCGTTTCCAATCAACCTGCCGAATTTCGGCCCATTTCGACACCGTCGCGACAAATGACAAAATTGCCCGTGGTGCAGTTTTTCTTTGTTAATTTTCTGTCCAACACTTCTTCAAACTGACATAATTAATACGAAAATTAATTATTCGGAGGCTTAAATGAAGGAATTTGGCTAAAATTCTGTGATCCCGGGTCTGTGCTTCGAGTCCAATTTCTGGGGCCGTTTCCAATCAACATGCCAAATTTTGGCTCATTCCGACACCGTCGCGACAAATGACGAAATTGCCCCTGGTGCGATTTTTCTTTGTTAATTTTCTATCCATCACTCTTCAACCTGACATAATTAATACGAAAATTAATTATTCGGCCACCTAAACGAAGGAATTTGGCAAAAATCCCATGATCTGAGCCTGTGCCACGAGTTCAATTTCTCTGGCCGTTTCCAAACAACCTGCCATATTTCGGCCCATTCCGACACCGTCGCGACAAATGACAAAATTGCCCCTGGTGTGATTTTTCTTTGTTAATTTTGTGTCAAACACTTCTTCAACCTGGTATAATAAATACAGAAATTAATTATTCGGAGGCCTAAACGGAGGAATTTGCCTAAAATCCCGAGATCTTAGTTCATTGACCTGAGTCCAATTTCTCGGGCTGTTTCCAATCACCCTAGCAAATTTCGGTCCATTCGGACAAATGACAAAATTGCCTCTAGTACAGTTTTGCGTTGTTAATTTTCTGTCCAACATTTATTCAACCTAACATAATTAATTCAAAAACTAATTATTCGAAAGCCTAAACGAAGGAATTTAGCTAAAATCCTGAGTACCTGGGTCTCTGCCTCGAGTCTAATTTCTCGGGCCATTTCCAATCAACCTGCCAAATTTCGGTCCAATTCGACCCCGTAGCGACTAATAACAAAATTGTCCTTGGTACGGTTTGGCTTTGTTAATTTTCTGTCCAACACTTCTTCAACCTGACATAGTTAATAGGGAAGTTAATTATTCGGAGGCCAAAACACAGGAATTTGGCTAAAATCCTGTGATCCCGGGTCTGTCCCCCGAGTCCAATTTCTTGGGCTGTTTCTAATCACCTGCCAAACTTCGGCCCATTCCGACATCGTCGCGACAAATGAAAAAATTGGCCCTGGTGCAATTTTGTTTTGTTAATTTTTTGTCCAACACTTCTTCAACCTGGCATAATTAATATGGAAATTAATTATTCGGAGGCCCGAATGAAGGAATTTGGCTAAATTCCTGAGATCTCGGGTCTTTGCCCCGAGTCCAATTTCTCGGGCTGTTTCCAATCAAACAGCCAAATTTCGTCCCATTTCGCCATCGTCGCGACAAATGATGAAATTGCCCCTAGTGTGGTTTTTTCTTTGTTAATTTTCTGTCCAACACTTCTTTAGCCAGTCATAATTAATCCGGAAATTAATTATTCGGAGTCTTAAGCGATGGAATTTCGCAAAAATCCTGTGATCTCAAGTTTGTGCCGCGGGTCCAATTTCTCTGGCTGTTTCCAATCAACCTGCCAAATTTTGGTCCATTCCGACACCGTCGCGACAAATGACAAAATATCCCCTGGTACGGTTTTAGGTTATTAATTTTCTGTCCAACACTTCTTCAACCTGACATAATTAATACGAAAATTAATTATTTGGAGGCCTAAATGATGGAATTTAGCTAAAATCCTGAGACCTCGGATCTTAGACCCAAGTCTAATTTTTCGGGCCGTTTCTAATCAACTAGCCAAATTTCGGCCCATTCTGACATCGTCGCGACAGATGACAAATTTGCCCCTGGTACAGTTTTTCTTTATTAATTTTCTGTCCAACACTTCTTCAACCTGACATAATTAATACGGAAATTTATTATTCGGAGGCCTAAATGAAGGAATTGGGCTAAAATCCCGTGATCCTAGGTCTATGCCTCGAGTCCAATTTCTCGGGCCGTTTCTAATCAACCTATTAAATTTCAGCCCATTCCGACACCGTCACGACAAATGACAAAATTGCCCCTGGTGCGGTTTTACGTTGTTAATTTTCTGTCCAACACTTATTCAACCTGACATAATTAATACGAAAATTAATTATTTAGAGGCCTAAACCAAGGAATTTGGCTAAAATCCCATGATCCCGGGTCTATTCCTCGAGTCAAATTTCTCAATCTGTTTCCAATCAACCTGCCAAATTTCGGCCCATTCCGACACCGTCACGACAAATGACAAAATTGCCCCAGGTGTGGTTTTGCGCTATTAATTTTCTGTTCAACACTTCTTCAACCTGACATAATTAATAAGGAAATTAGTTATTTGGAGGCCTAAACGAAGGAATTTGGCTAAAATTCCGTGATCCCGGGTCTATGCCTTGAGTCCAATTTCTCGGGCCGTTTCTAATCAACCTACCAAATTTCGGCCCATTCCGACACCATCGTGACAAATGACAAAATTGTCCGTGGTGCGGTTTTGCTTTGTTAATTTTCTGTCCAACACTTCTTCAGTCTGACATAATTAATACGAAAATTAATTATTTGGAGACCTAAACGAAGGAATTTAGCTAAAATCCCTAGATCTCCCATCCTTGACCTGAGTCCAATCTCTCGAGCCGTTTCCAATCAACCTGCTAAATTCGGCCCATTTCGACACCGTTGCGACAAATGACAAAAATGCCCCCAGTACGATTTTGCGTTGTTAATTTTTTGTCCAGTACTTATTCAACCTGACATAATTAATACGGAAATTAGTTACTCGGAGGCCTAAACGAAGGAATTTGGCTAAAATCCTGAGTTCTCGGGTCTCTGCCTCGAGTCCAATTTCTCGGGCTGTTTCCAATCAACCTGCTAAATTTCGACCCATTCCAACACCGTCACGACAAATGACAGAATTGCCCCTGGTGCTGTTTTTATTTGTTAATTTTCTGTCCAACACTTCGTCAACCTGACATAATTAATAAGGAAATAATGATTCGGAGGCCTAAATGAAAGAATTTTGCTAAAATCCTGTGATCCAGGGTCCGTGCCCCGAGTTCAATTTCTCGGGCCTTTTCCAATCAACCTACCAAATTTCGCCCCACTGCGACACCGTCGCGACAAATGACAAAAATTCCCCTGGTGCGATTTTGCTTTGTTAAGTTTCTGTCAAACACTTCTTCAGCCTAACATAATTAATACAGAAATTAATTATTCAGAGGCCTAAATGAAGGAATTTGGCTAATATCCCGAGATCTCAGGACTTTTACTCGAGTCCAATTTCTCAGGTCGTTTCCAATCAACCTGCCAAATTTCGGCCCATTTCAACGTCATTGCGAAAAATGACAAAATTACCCCTGGTGCGATTTTTCTTTGTTAATTTTCTGTCCAACACTTCTTCAACCCGACATAATTAATACTGAAATTAATTATTCGGAGGCCTTAACGAAGGAATTTAGCTAAAATCCAGTGATCTCAAGCCGTTTCCAATCAACCTGCCAAATATCGGCTCATTCCAACATCGTAGCGACAAATGACGAAATTGCCTCTGGTACGATCTTTCTTTCTTAATTTTCTCTCCAACACTTCTTCAACCTGAAATAATTAATGCGGAAATTAATTATTCGGAGGCCTAAACGAAGGAATTTGGCTAAAATCCCGTGATCCCGGGTCTGTAACTCGAATCCAATTTCTCTGGCCGTTTCCAATCAACCTACCAATTTCGGCCCATTCTGACACCGTCGCGCCAAATAACAAAATTGCCCCCTGGTGCAGTTTTGCGTTGTTAATTTTCTGTCCAACACTTCTTCAACCTGTCATAATTAATACGAAAATTAATTATTCGGAGGGCTAAATGAAGAAATTTGGCTAAAATCCCGAGATCTCGGATCTTAGACCCGAATCCAATTTTTCGGGTCGTTTCTAATCAACCTGCCACATTTCGGCCCATTCCGACACCGTCGTGACAAATGACAATTTGCCCCTGGTGTGGTTTTTTGGTTGTTAATTTTCTGTCCAACATTCTTCAAGCTGACATAATTGATACAGAAATTAATTATTCGACGGCCTAAATGAAGAAATTTGGCTAAAATCCCGAGATCTCAGATCTTTGACCCGAGTCCAATTTTTCGGGCCGTTTCCAATCAACATGCCACATTTTGGCCCATTTTGACACCGTCGTGACAAATGACAATTTGCCCCTGGTGCGGTTTTTGGTCGTTAATTTTCCGTCCAACATTCTTCAAGCTGACATAATTATTTCTGAAATTAATTATTCGAAGGCCTAAACGAAGGGATTTGGCTAAAATCCCATGATCCTGTGTCTCTGCCCCAGGTTAATTTCTCGGGCCGTTTCCAATCAACCTACAAAAATTCGCCCCAATCCGACACTGTCACGAAAAATGATAAAATTGCCCCTGGTGCGGTTCTTCTTTGTTAATTTTCTGTCCAACACTTCTTAAACCTGACATAATTAATACGAAAATTAATTATTTGGAGGCTTAAACGAAGGAATTTGGCTAAAATCCCTTGATCCTGGGTCTGTGCCCCGAGTCTGAATTCTCGGACAAAATTGCCCATGGTGCGATTTTTCTTTGTTAATTTTCTATCCAACACTTCTTCAGCCTGATATAATTAATACGGATATTAATTATTCGGAAGCCTAAACCAAGGAATTTGGATAAAATCCCATGATCCCGGGTCTGTTCCCTGAGTCCAATTTCTCGGGCCGTTTCCAATCAACCTGCCAAATTTTGGCCCATTTTGACACCGTCGCGACAAATGACAAAATTGCCCTTGATGTGATTTTGCGTTGTTAATTTTCTTTCCAACACTTCTTCAACCTAACATAATTAATAAGGAAATTAATTATTCGGAGGCCTAAACGAAGGAATTTGGCTAAAATCTCGTGATCCCGGGTTTGTGCCTCGAGTCCAATTTCTCGGGCCGTTTCCAATCAACCTACCAAATTTCAGCCCAATCCGACACCATCGTAACAAATGACAAAATTGCCCCTGGTGTGGTTTTGCTTTGTTAATTTTCTGTCCAACACTTCTTCAACCTGACATAATTAATATGAAAATTAATTATTCGGAGGCCTAAACGAAGGAATTTGCCTAAAATCCCTAGATCTCAGGCTTAACCTGAGCCCATTTTCTCGGGCCGTTTCCAATCAACCTGACAAATTTCAGCCCATTTCGACACCATCGCGACAAATGACAAAAATGCCCCCAGTGCAGTTTTGCGTTGTTAATTTTCTATCCAACACCTAATCAACCTGACATAATTAATACGGAAATTAATTACTCGGAGGCCTAAATGAAGGAATTTGGTTAAAATCCCGAGTTCTCGGGTCTCTGCCTCGAGTCCAATTTCTCGGGCCGTTTCCGATCAACCTGCCAAATTTCGGCCGATTCCGACACCGTGGCGACAAATGACAAAATTGCCCCCGGTGTAGTTTTTCTTTGTTGATTTTCTGTCCAACACTTCTTCAACCTGACATAATTAATAAGGAAATCAATGATCCAGAGGCCTAAATGAAGGAATTTGGCAAAAATCCTGTGATCCCGGGTCTCTGCCCCGATTCCAATTTCTCGGGCCGTTTCCAATCAACCTGCCCAATTTCGGCCCATTACGACACCGTCGCTACAAATGACAAAATTTTCCCTAGTGCAGTTTTGCTTTGTTAATTTTCTGTCAAACACGTCTTCAACCTGACATAATTAATACAGAAATTAATTATTCGGAGGCCTAAATGAAGGAATTTGGATAAAATTCTGAGATCTCGGGACTTTGACCCGAGTCCAATTTTTCAGGCCGTTTCCAATCAACCTGTCAAATTTCGGCCTATTCCGGCATCATCTCGACAAATGACCAAATTGCCCCTGGTGCAGTTTTTCTTTGTTAATTTTATGCCCAACCCTTCTTCAACCTGACATAATTAATATAGAAATTAATTATTCGGAGGCCTTAATGAAGGAATTTGGCTAAAATCCCGTGATCCCGAGTCTGTGCCCCGAGTCCAATTTCTCGGGCCCATTTCCAATCAACCTGCCAAATTTCGGCCCATTCCGACACCATCGCGACAAATGACAAAATTGCCCCTGGTGCGATTTTTCTTTGTTAATTTTTTGTCCAACACTTCTTTAGCCTGACATAATTAATACGAAAATTAATTATTCAAAAGCCTAAACGAAGGAATTTGGCTAAAATCTCGTGATCCCGGGTTTGTGCCCCGAGTCCAATTTCTCGGGCCGTTTCCAAACAACTTGTAGAATTTCGGCCCATTCTGACACCGTCGTGACAAATGACAAAATTGCCCCTAGTGCAGTATTGCGTTGTTAATTTTATATCCAACACTTCTTCAACTAGACATAATAGATACGGAAATTAATTATTAGGAGGCCAAAACGAAGGAATTTGGTTAAAATCCCACGATCTCCAGTCTTTGCCCCAAGCCCAAATTCATGGGCCGTTTCCAATCAACCTACCAAATTTCGGCCCATTTCAACACCGTCGCGAGAAATGACAAAATTGCCCTTTGTACGATTTTTCTTTGTTAATTTTCTGTCCAACACTTCTTTAACCTTACATAATTAATATGGAAATTAATTATTCGGAGGCTTAAACAAAGGGATTTGGCTAAAATTTCGTGATCCCGGGTCTGTGCCTCGAGTCCAATTTCTGGGGCCGTTTCCAATCAACCTGCCAAATTTTGGCTCATTCCGACACCGTCGTGGTAAATGACGAAATTGCCCCTGGTGCAATTTTTCTTTGTTAATTTTCTATCCGACACTTCTTCAGCCTGACATAATTAATATGAAAATTAATTATTCGGAGGCCTAGACGAAGGAATTTGACTAAAATCCCATGATCCCGGGTCTGTGCCCCAAGTCCAATTTCTCAAGCCCATTTTCCAATCAACCTACCAAATTTCGGCCCATTACGACACCTTCATGACAAATGACAAAATTGCCCTGGTGCGGTTTTTCTTTGTTAATTTTCCGTCCAACACTTCTTCAGCCTGACATAATTAATATGAAAATTAATTATTCAGAGGCCTAAACAAGGAATATGGCTAAAATCCAGTGATCCCAGGTTTATGCCCCGAGTTCAATTTCTTGGGCCGTTTCCAAACAACCTGTAGAATTTTGCCCATTCCGACACCGTCACGACAAATGACAAAATTGCCCTTGGTGCGGTGTTGCGTTTTTAATTTTATATCCAACACTTCTTCAACCAGACATAATAAATACGGAAATTAATTATTAGGAGGCCAAAACAAAGGAATTCGGCTAAAATCCCGAGATCTCCAGTCTTTGCCACAAGTCCAAATTCGCGGGCCGTTTCCAATCAACCCGCCAAATTTTGACCCATTTCGATGCCGTCACGACAAATGACAAAAGTGCCCCTGGTGCGGTATTTCTTTGTTAATTTTCTGTCCAACACTTCTTCAACCTGACATAATTAATATGGAAATTAATTATTCGAAGGCTTAAACGAAGGAATTTGGCTAAAATTCCGTGATCCCGCGATTGTGCCCCGAGTCCAATTTCTGAGGCCGTTTCCAATCAACCTGCCAAATCTTGGCTCATTTCGACACAGTGGCGACAAATGATGAAATTGCCCCTGGTGCAGTTTTTCTTTGTTAATTTTCTGTCCAACACTCTTCAACCTGACATAATCAATACGGAAATTAATTATTCGGAGGCCTAAACAAAGGAATTTGGCTAAACTCCCATGATCCCGAGTCTGTGCCACGAGTCCAATTTCTCGGGCCGTTTCCAAACAATCTGCCAAATTTCGGCTCATTCCGACACCGTTGCAACAAATGGCAAAATTGCCCCTAGTGCGATTTTTCTTTGTTTATTTTATGTCAAACACTTCTCAACCTGGCATAATAAATACAGAAATTAATTATTCGGAGGCCTAAACGAAGGAATTTGGCTAAAATCCTGAGATCTCAGTTCATTGACCTGAGTCCAATTTCTCGGGCCGTTTCCAATCACCCTGGCGAATTTCGGACCATTCCGACACCATCGCGACAAATGACAAAATTGCCCCTAGTGCGATTTTGCGTTGTTAATTTTCTGTCCAACATTTATTCAACCTGACATAATTAATTCAAAAATTAATTATTCGGAGACCAAAACGAAGGAATTTGGCTAAAATCTCGAGTACCCGGGTCTCTGCCTCGAGTTCAATTTCACGGGCCGTTTCCAATCAACCTACCAAATTTTGGTCCAATCCGACACCGTCGCGACAAATGAAAAAATTGTCCTTGGTACGATTTGGTTTTGCTAATTTTCTGTCCAACACTTCTTCAACCCGACATAGTTAATGGGGAAGTTAATTATTCGGAGGCCAAAACAAAGGAATTTGGCTAAAACCCCGTGATCCCGGGTCTGTCCCCCGAGTCCAATTTCTCGGGCTATTTCCAATCAACCTGCCAAATTTCGGCCCATTCCGACACCGTCTTGACAAATGATAAAATTGGCCCTGGTGCGTTTTGTTTTGTTAATTTTCTGTCCAACACTTCTTCAACCTGACATAATTAATACGAAAATTAATTATTTGGAGGCCCAAACGAAGGAATTTGGCCAAAATCCTGAGATCTCGGGTCTTTGCCCCGAGTCCAATTTCTCGGGCCGTTTCCAATCAAACTGCCAAATTTCGGCCCATTTTGCCATCGTCACAACAAATGACGAAACTGCCACTGGTGCGGTTTTTTTCTTTGTTAATTCTCCGTCCAACACTTCTTCAACCTGACATAATTAATCTAGAAATTAATTATTCGGAGTCTTAAACGAAGGAATTTGGCAAAAATCCCGTGATCCCGGGTTTGTGCCCCGGGACCAATTTCTTTGCCCGTTTCCAATCAACTTGCCAAATTTCAACCCATTCCGACACCGTCACGACAAATGACAAAATATCTCCTGGTACGGTTTTAGGTTGTTAATTTTCTGTCCAACGCTTCTTCAACCTAACATAATTAATACGGAAATTAATTACTCGGAGGCCTAAATGAAGGAATTTGGCTAAAATCCTGAGACCTCAGATCTTTGACCCGAGTCTAATTTTTCAGGTCGTCTCTAAACAACCTGCCAAATTTTGGCCCATTTTGACATCGTCACGACAGATGACAAATTTGCCCCTGGTACAGTTTTTCTTTGTTAATTTTCTGTCCAACACTTCTTCAACCTGACATAATTAATAAGGAAATTTATTATTCGGAGGCCTAAACGAAGGAACTGGGCTAAAATCTCGTGATCCTGGGTCTGTGACCTGAGTCCAATTTATCTGGCCGTTTTCTATCAGCCTGCCAAATTTCGGCCCATTCCAACACCATCGCCAAATGACAAAATTGCCCCTGGTGCGATTTTGCGTTGTTAATTTTCTGTCCAACACTTATTCAACCTGACATAATTAATACGGAAATTAATTATTCGGAGGCCTAAACCAAGGAATTTGGCTAAAATTCCATGATCCCGGGTCTGTTCCTTGAGTCCAATTTCTCGGGCCGTTTCCAATCAACCTGCCAAATTTTGGCCCATTCCGACACTGTCGCGACAAATGACAAAATTGCCCAGGTGCGATTTTACGTTGTTAATTTTATGTCCAACACTTCTTCAACCTGACATAATTAATAAGGAAATTAGTTATTCGGAGGCCTAAACGAAGGAATTTGGCTAAAATTTCGTGATCCCGGGTCTGTGCCTCGAGTCCAATTTCTCGGGCCGTTTCTAATCAACTTGCCAAATTTCGGCCCATTTCGACACCATCGTGACAAAGGACAAAATTGTCCTTGGGGCGATTTTGCTTTGTTAATTTTCTGTCCAACACTTCTTCAATCTGACATAATTAATACGAAAATTAATTATTCGGAGACCTAAACAAAGGAATTTGGCTAAAATCCCTAGATCTCAAGTCTTTGACTTGAGTCCAATCTCTCGGGCCGTTTCCAATCAACCTGCCAAATTTCGGCCCATTTCGACACCGTTGCGACAAATGACAAAAATGCCCCCAGTGCGATTTTACGTTGTTAATTTTTTGTCCATTACTTATTCAACCTGACATAATTAATACAAAAATTAGTTACTCAGAGGCCTAAACGAAGGAATTTGGCTGAAATCCCGAGTTCTTGGGTCTCTGCCTCGAGTCCAATTTCTCGGGCCATTTCCAATCAACCAGCCAAATTTCGACCCATTCCAAGACCGTCGCGACAAATGACCAAATTGCCCCTAATGCTATTTTTTTGTTAATTTTTTGTCCAACACTTCCTCAACCTGACATATTTAATAAGGAAATTAATGGTTCGGAGGCCTAAACAAAAGAATTTGGCTAAAATCTTGTGATCCAGGGTCTGTGCCCCGAGTCCAATTTTTCGGGCCATTTCCAATCAACCTACCAAATTTCGGCCCATTGCGACACCATCACTACAATTGACAAAATTCCCCCTGGTACGATTTTCCTTTGTTAATTTTTTGTCAAACACTTCTTCAGCCTGACATAATTAATACAAGAACGAGCACTTGAATATATTTGGATTGTCAGCGTCTGAAGAATTGAGCGTTACTTTTGCACCCGATGTCCATTTTGGGCCCATAAGTACTTTTCAGAAATGTAGCAACCGTTTTGGATTGAACTCATGGCTTCGACGTGACGTATGAGGGATTTTGGCCATTTTTTGAAGAACGAGCACTTGCATATTTGAATTGTCGGCGTTCGAAGAATTGAGTGTAACTTTTGCATACGGTGTCCATTTTGGGCCCATAAGTACTTTTCGGAAATGTAGCGACCGTTTTGGATTGAACTCACGGCTTTGTCATGACGTATTAGGTATTTCAGCTATTTTTCGAAGAACGAGAACTTGAATATATTTGGATTGTCAGCGTTCGAAGAATTGAGCGTAACATTTACACACGATGTCCATTTTGGGCCCATAAGTACTTTTCGTAAATGTAGCGATCGTTTTGGATTGAACTCACGGCTTCGTCATGATGTATGAGGGAATTCTGCCATTTTTTCGAAGAATGAGTACTTGCATATTTGGATTGTCTGCGTTCGAAGAATTGAGTGTAACTTTTGCACACGGTGTTCGTTTTGTGGTTCATAAGTACTTTTTGGAAATGTAGCGATCATTTTGGATTGAACTCATGGCTTTGTCATGACGTATGAGGGATTTCTGCTATTTTTAGAAGAATGAGCACTTGAATATATTTGGATTGTCAGCTTTCGAAGAATTGAGCGTAACTTTTACACACGGCGTCCATTTCGGGCCCATAAGTACTTTTCAAAAATGTAACGACCGTTTTGGATTGAACTCACGGCTTCAATATGACGTATGAGGGAATTCAGCCATTTTTTGAAGAACGAGTACTTGCATATTTGGATTGTCCGCGTTCGAAGAATTGAGCGTAACTTTTGCACACGGTGTTCATTTTGGGCTCATAAGTACTTTTCGAAAATGTAGCGACCATTTTGGATTGAACTCATGGCTTTGTCATGACGTATGAGGGATTTCAGCTATTTTTAGAAGAATGAGCACTTGAATATATTTGGATTGTCAGCGTTCGAAGAATTGAGCGTAACTTTTGCATACGGTGTCCGATTTGGGCCAATAAGTACTTTTTGGAAATGTAGCGAACATTTTGGAACTCACAGCTTCATCGTGACGTACGAGGGATTTCAGAGATTTTTCGAAGAACAAGCACTTGCATATGTGGATTGTTGGCAAATGGAGCGTAACTTTTGCACACGGTGTCCGTTTTGGGCCCATAAGTACTTTTCGAAAATGCAGCGACCATTTTGGATTGAACTCACGGCTTTATCGTGACGTATTAGGGATTTTGGCTATTTTTCGAAGAACGAGCACTTGAATATATTTGGATTGTCAGCGTTCAAAGAATTGAGTGTAACTTTTGCACATGGTGTCCGGATTGGGCGCATAAGCACTTTTCGGAAATGTAGCGACCGTTTTGGATTGAACTCATGGCTAGGGGTGGGCATGGGTTGGGTTGGGTCGGTTTTTTCCCTAACCCAAACCCAACCCAACCCAACCCAATATGGTTGGTTTTATTTAAAGTCAACCCAACCCAATCCAATTAATGGTTTAAACCTAACCCAACCCAACCCGACCCGACCCGACCCGATCAAATTTGTGTTGATTTGGGTTGGGTTAGTTAGTTTGTGCTTTGGTCCAATTAAAGTTGGATTTGATTATATTTTTGTTAAATTTAGATAAATTTTTAAAGTTTGAAATTACTTGAAAATCTCTGATATTTTTTTTTAAATACCTATGTAAGGAATTGTTTTTGAAAAATGATGTATAAATAAATTTAAATTTTATGAAGTATTTATTATTATTATTATTTTTTTTACAATTTTTTGGAATTTATTTATTTCATCATCATTTTCTTAATTTTTACTTTATTATGAAATAACATTTCATTTGTAAATTGTGTTCATAGGGGTCAATCAATGTAAAAAATAAAAAATAAAAAAAATTGGACGTTTATAAATTATAAGTCCTTTTCATATCTTTATAATTGTGTTTATTTAGGTTTTTTTTTCATCTTAGATATTATTTTTTTTAATTCATCAGGTTGGGTTGGGTTTTAAATCATAACCCGAAACCCAACCCAACCCAACCCAATTGAACTTAAAAAACCAACCCAAACCGATCGGGTTGGTTTGGGTTGATCAGGTTGAGCGGGTTGGGTTGGGTTTTGCCCAGCCCTACTCATGGCTTCGTCGTGATGTATGAGGGATTTCAACCATTTTTTGAAGAACGAGCACTTGCGTATTTGGATTGTCGGCGTTTGAAGAATTGAGCGCAACTTTTGCACACGGTGTCCATTTTCGGCCCAAATGTACTTTTCGAAAATGTAGCGATCGCTTTGAATTGAACTCACGGCTTTGTCATGAGGTATGAGGGATTTTGACTATTTTTTGAAGAACGAGCACTTGAATATATTTGGATTGTCAGTGTTCGAAGAATTGAGAGTAACTTTTGTACCCGGTGTCCGGTTTGGGCCCCATAAGTACTTTTTCGAAATCTAACGACCGTTTTGGATTGAACTCATGGCTTTGTCATGACATATGAGGGATTTCAACTATTTTCAAAGAACGAGCACTTAAATATATTTGGATTGTCAGCGTTCGAAGAATTGAGCGTAACTTTTGCACACGGTGTTCGTTTGGGCCCATAAGTACTTTTCTGAAATGTAGCGACCTTTTTGGATCGAACTCTCGACTTTGTCGTGACGTATGAGGGATTTATACTTTTTTTGAAGAACGAGCACTTGAATATATTTGCATTGTCAGCGTTCGAAGAATTGAGCGTAACCTTTGCAAACGGTGTCCGTTTTGGGCCTATAAGTACTTTTCGAAAATGTAGCGACCGTTTTGGATTGAACTCATGGCTTTGCCGTGACGTCTAACGGATTTCTGCTATTTTTGAAGAACGAGCACTTGAATAAATTTGGATTGTCAGCGTTCGAAGAATTGAGCATAACTTTTGCACACGGTGTCCGTTTTCGGCCCATAATTACTTTTCGAAAACATTGCAACCGTTTTGGATCGAACTCATGGCTTGGTTGTGATGTATGAGGGATTTTAGCTATTTTTTAAAGAACGAGCACTTGACTATATTTGGATTGTCAGCGTCCGAAGAATTGAGCGTAACTTTTGCACACGGTGTCCGTTTTTGGCCCATAAGTAATTTTCGGAAATGTAGCAACTGTTTTGGATTGAACTCATGGTTTCGTCATGACATATGAGGGATTTTGGCCATTTTTTGAAGAACTTGCACTTGTATATTTGGATTGTCGACGAATTGAGCCTAACTTTTGCACATGGTGTCCGTTTTGGGCCCATAACTACTTTTCGAAAATGTAGCGACCATTTTGGATTGAACTCATGGCTTTGTCGTGACATTTGAGGGATTTCGACTATTTTCGAAGAACGAGCACTTGAATATATTTGGACTGTCATCGTTCGAAGAATTGAGCGTAACTTTTGCACACGGTGTCCGTTTTTAGTCCATAAGTACTTTTCGGAAATGTAGCGACCGCTTTGGGTTGAATTCATGGCTTCGTCGTGACGTATGAGGAATTTTGGCCATTTTTTGAAAAAGGAGCACTTGCATATTTGGATTGTCAGGGTTCAAAGAATTGAATGTAACTTTTGCACACGGTGTCCGTTTTGGGCCCATAAGTACTTTTCCAAAATGTAGCGATCATTTTGGATTGAACTCACAGCTTCGTCGTGACGTATGAGGGATTTCAGCCATTTTTCGAAGAATTAGCACTTGCATATTTGGATTGTAGGCGTTCCAAGAATTGAGCGTAACTTTTGCACACGGTGTCCATTTTGGGTCGATAAATACTTTTCAAAAATGTTGCAACAATTTTGGATTGAACTGATGGCTTTGTCATGACGTATGAGGGATTTTAACTATTTTTCAAAGAATGAGCACTTGAATATATTTGGATTGTTAGCGTTCGAAGAATTGAGCATAAACTTTGTACACGGTGTCCGTTTTGGGCCCATAAGTACTTTTTCGAAATGTAGTGACCGTTTTAGAGTGAACTTATGGCTTTGTCGTGACGTATGAGGGATTTTGGCTATTTTTTGAAGAACGAGCACTTGAATATATTGGGTTGTCAGCGTTCGAAGAATTGAGCGTAACTTTTATACACGGTGTCCGTTTTGCGCCCATAAGTACTTTTCAGAAATGTAGCGAACGTTTTGGATTGAACTCACAGCATCGTCATGATGTATGAAGGATTTTGGCTATTTTTTGAAGAACGAGCACTTACATATTTGGATTGTCGGCGTTCGAAGAATTGAGCGTAACTATTGCACACGGTGCCCATTTTGGGCCCATAAGTACTTTTCAAAAATGTAGCGACCATTTTGGATTGAACTCACGGCTTTATCATGACATATTAGGGATTTCGTCTATTTTTTGAAGAACGAGCACATGAATATATTTGGATTGTCAGCGTTCGAGGAATTGAGCGTAATGTTTGCACACGGCGTCCATTTTGGGCCCATAAGTACTTTTCGAAAATGTGGCAACCGTTTTGGATTGAACTCATGGCTTCATTGTGACGTATGTGGGATTTCGGCCATTTTTTGAAAAAATGAGCACTTGCATATTTGGATTGTCGGTGTTCGAAGAATTAAGTGTAACCTTTGCACAGGGTGTCCGTTTTGGGCCCATAAGTACTTTTCGAAAATGTAGCGACCATTTTGGATTGAACTCATGGATTTGTCGTGACGTATGAGGGATTTCGGCTTTTTCAAAGAACGAGTACTTGAATATATTTGGATTGTTAGCGTTCGAAGAATTGAGCGTAACCTTTGCACATGGTGTCCGTTTTGGGCTCATAAGTACTTTTCGAAAATGTAGCGACCATTTTGGAGTGAACTCATGGCTTTGTCATGACGTATGAGGGATTTTGGCTATTTTTTGAAGAACGAGCACTTGAATATATTTGGATTGTCAGAGTTCGAAGAATTGAGCGTAACTTTTGCACACTGTGTCCGTTATGGGCCCATAAGTACTTTTCAGAAATGCAGCGACCATTTTGGATTGAACTCACAGCTTCGTCGTGACGTATGAGGGATTTCGGCCATTTTTCGAAGAACGAGGACTTGCATATTTCGATTGTCGAAGTTCGAAGAATTGAGAGTAACTTTTGCACACGGTATCCGTTTTGGGCCCATAAGAACTTTTCGAAAATGTGGCGATCCTTTTGGATTGAACTAACGGCTTTGTCATGACGTATGAGGGATTTTGACTATTTTTCGAAGAAAGAGCACTTGAATATATTCGGATTGTTAGTGTTCGAGGAATTGAGCGTAACTTTTGCTAACGGTGTCCGTTTTGGGCCCATAAGCACTTTTCGAAAATGTAGCGACCGTTTTGGATTGAACTCACGGCTTCGTCGTGACGTATGAGGGATTTCGGCCATTTTTCGAAGAACGAGCACTTGCATATTTGGATTGTCGGAGTTCGAAGTATTGAGCGTAACTTTTGCACACGGTGTCCGTTTTGGGCCCATAAGTACTTTACGAAAATGCAGCGACCGTTTTGGATTGAATTCACAGCTTTGTCGTGTCGTATGAGGGATTTCGGCTTTTTTTCGAATGAAGAGCACTTGAATATATCTGGATTGTCAGAGTTCAAAGAATTGAGCGTAACTTTTGCACACGGTGTCCGTTTTGGGACTTTAAGTACTTTTTGGAAATGTAGTGACCGTTTTGGATTGAACTCACGGCTTCGTCATGGCGTATGAGGTATTTTGGCCATTTTTCAAAGAACAAGCACTTGCATATTTGGATTGTTGACGTTTGAAGAATTGAGCATAATTTTTGCACACGGTGTCCATTTTAGGCCCATAAGTACTTTTCAAAAATGTTGTGGCAATTTTGGATTGAACTCACGGCTTTGTCGTGACGTATGAGGGATTTCGGCTATTTTTCAAAGAATGACCACTTGAATATATTTGGATTGTCAGCGTTCGAAGAATTGAGCGTAACCTTTGCACACGTTGTCCGTTTTGGGCCCATAAGTAATTTTCGAAAATGTAGTGACCATTTTGGATTGAACTCATGACTTTGTCCTGATGTATGAGGGATTTTGACTATTTTTCAAAGAACGAGCACTTGAATATATTTGGGTTGTCAGCGTTCGAAGAATTGAGCGTAACTTTTGCAGACGATGTCCGGTTTGGGCCCATAAGTACGTTTCGAAAATGTAGCGACCGTTTAGGATTGAACTCTTGACGTCGTTGTGACATATGAGGGATTTTGGCTATTTTTCAAACAACGAGCACTTGCATATTTGGATTGTCGGCGTTCGAAGAATTGACGTAACTTTAGCACACGTTGTCCGTTTTGGGCCCATAAGTACTTTTCAGATATGCAGCGACCATTTTGGATTGAACTCACAGCGTCGTCGTGACGTATGAGGATTTCGGCCATTTTTCGAAGAACGAGCACTTGCATATTTGGATTGTCGACGTTTGAAGAATTGAACGTAACTTTTGCAGACGGTGTCCGTTTTAGGCCCATAAGTACTTTTCGAAAATGTAGTGACCGTTTTGGATTGAACTCACAACTTCGTCGTGATGTTTGAGGGATTTTGGCCATTTTTTGAAGAAGGAGCACTTGCATATTTGCAACGCTTGGATTGGCGATGTTCGAAGAATTGAGCGTGACTTTGGTAGATGGTGTTCATTTTGGACCCATAAGTACTTTTAGGAAATGTAGCGACCGTTTTGGATTGAACTCACCACTTCACCATGACGTGTGAGGGATTTAAGCCATTTTTCAAAAAATGAGCACTTGCATATTTGGATTATCGGTATGAGAAGAATTGAGCGTAACTTTTGCAAACGGTGTCCGTTTTGGGCCCATAAGTACTTTTCGGAAATGTAGTGACCATTTTGGATTGAACTCACAACTTCGTCGTGATGTTTGAGGGATTTCAGCCATTTTTCGAAGAATGAGCACTTGCATATTTGCAACGCTTGGATTGGCGATGTTCGAAGAATTGAGCGTGACTTTTGCAGATGGTGTCCGTTTTTGGACCCATAAGCACTTTTAGGAAATATAGCGACCGTTTTGGATTAAACTCATCGCTTCACCATGACGTGTCAGGGATTTAAGCCATTTTTCAATGAACGAGCACTTGCGTATTTGGATTGTCGGCATGCGAAGAATTGACCGTAACTTTTGCAGACGGTGTCCATTTTGGGCCCATAAGTACCTTTCGAAAATGTAGCTACCATTTTGGATTGAACTCACCTCTTCATCATGACGTTTGAGGGATTTCAGCCATTTTTTGAAGAACGAGCCTTGCATATTTGTAACGCTTGGATTGGCGATGTTCAAAGAATTGAGCGTGGCTTTTGCAGATGGTGTCCGTTTTGGACCCATAAGTACTTTTCGAAAATGTATCGACCGTTTTGGATTGAACTCACCACTTCATCTTGACGTATGAGGGATTTAAGCCATTTTTCGAAGAACGAGCACTTGCATATTTGGATTGTCGACATGCGAAGAATTGAGCGTAACCGTTGCAGACGGTGTCCGTTTTGGGCCCATAAGTACTTTTCAGAAATGTAGCGACCATTTTGGATTGAACTCACCACTTCGTCATGACGTTTGAGGGATTTTGACCATTTTTCGAAGAATGAGCCCTTGCATATTTGCAGCGCTTGGATTGGCGATGTTCGAAGAATTGAGCGTGACTTTTGCAGATGGCGTCCGTTTTGGACCCATAAGTAATTTTAGGAAATGTGGCGACCGTTTTGGATTGAACTCACCACTTCGCCATGACGTGTGAGGGATTTAAGGCATTTTTTGAAGAACGAGCACTTGCGTATTTGGATTGTCGGCATGCAAAGAATTGAGCGTAACTTTTGCAGACGGTGTCCATTTTGGGCCCACTAGTACTTTTCAGAAATGCAGCGACCGTTTAGGATTGACCTCACCACTTCGTCATGACGTATGAGGGGTTTTGGCCATTTTTCGAACAACGAGCACTTGCATATTTGCAACGCTTGGATTGGCGATGTTCGAAGAATTGAGCGTAACTTTTTCAGATGGTGTCTGTTTTGGACCCATTAGTACTTTTAGGAAACGTAACGACCACTTTGGATTGATCTCACCGCCTCTTCATGATGTATGAGGGATTTAAGCCATTTTTCGAAGAACGAGCACTTGCATATTTGGATTGTCGGCATGCGAAGAATTGACCGTAACCGTTGCAGACGGTGTCTGTTTTGGGCCCATAAGTACTTTTCGAAAATGTAGCGACCGTTTTGGATTGAACTCACCACTTCGTCATGACGTTTGAGGGATTTCGACCATTTTTCGATGAACGAGCCCTTCAATATTTGCGACGCTTGGATTGGCGATGTTCGAAGAATTGAGCGTGACTTTTGTAGATGGTGTCCGTTTTGGACCCATTAGTACTTTTAGGAAATATAACGACCGTTTTGGATTGAACTCACCACTTCGTCATGATGTATGAGGGATTTAAGCCATTTTTTGAAGAACGAGCACTTGCATATTTGGATTGTCGGCATGCGAAGAATTGAGCGCAACCGTTGCAGACGGTGTCTGTTTTGGGCCCATAAGTACTTTTCGGAAATGTAGCGACCATTTTGGATTTAACTCACCACTTCGTCATGACGTTTGAGGGATTTTGACCATTTTTCGAAGAACGAGCCTTGCATATTTGCGACGCTTGAATTGGCGATGTTCGAAGAATTGAGCGTGACTTTTGCAGATGGTGTCCGTTTTGGACCTATAAGTACTTTTCGAAAATGTATCGACCATTTTGGATTGAACTCATCGCTTCATCATAACGTACGAGGGATTTACGCCATTTTTTGAAGAACGAGCACTTGCATATTTGCAACGCTTGGATTGGCGATGTTCGAAGAATTGAGCGTGACTTTTGCAGATGGTGTCCGTTTTGAACCCATAAGGACTTTTAGGAAATGTAGCGACCGTTTTGGATTGAACTCACCGCTTTTCCATGACGTGTGAGGGATTTAAGGCATTTTTCGAAGAACGAGCACTTGCACATTTGGATTGTCGGCATGCGAAGAATTGAGCGTAATCGTTGCAGACGGTGTCTGTTTTGGGCCCATAAGTACTTTTCAGAAATGTAGCGACCATTTTGGATTGAACTCACCAATTAATCGTGACGTTTGAGGGATTTTAGCCATTTTTTGAAGAACGAGCACTTGCATATTTGCAGCGCTTGGATTGGCGATGTTGGAAGAATTGAGCGTGACTTTTGCAGATGGTGTCCGTTTTGGACCCATAAGTACTTTTCGAAAATGTATCGACCGTTTTGGATTGAACTCACCGCTTCGACATAACGTACGAGGGATTTAAGCCATTTTTCGATGAACGAGCACTTTCATTTTTGGATTTTCGGCATGGGACGAATTGGACGTAACTTTTGCAAACGGTGTCCGTTTTGGGCCCATAAGAACTTTTCGAAAATGTAGCGACCATTTTGGATTGAACTCACCAATTAATTGTGACGTTTGAGGGCTTTTGGCCATTTTTTGAAGAACGAGCACTTGCATATTTGCAACGCTTGGATTGGCGATGTTCGAAGAATCGAGCGTGACTTTTGCAGATGGTGTCCGTTTTGGACCCATAATACTTTTCGAAAGTGTATCGATCGTTTTGGATTGAACTCACCGCTTCGACATAACGTACGATGGATTTAAGCCATTTTTCGAAGAATGAGCACTTGCATATTTGGATTGTCGGCATGCGAAGAATTGAGCATAACTTTTGCAGACTGTGTCCGTTTTGGGCCCATAAGAACTTTTCAGAAATGTAGCGACCATTTTGGATTGAACTCACCAATTAATCGTGACGTTTGAGGGATTTTAGCCATTTTTTGAAGAACGAGCACTTGCATATTTGCAGCGCTTGGATTGGCGATGTTCGAAGAATTGAGCGTGACTTTTGCAGATGATGTCCGTTTTGAACTCATAAGTACTTTTAGGAAATGTAGCGACCGTTTTGGATTGAACTCACCGCTTTTCCATGACGTGTGAGGGATTTAAGGTATTTTTCAAAGAGCGAGCACTTGTACATTTGGATTGTCGGCATGCGAAGAATTGAGCGTAATCGTTGCAGACGGTGTCTATTTTGGGCCCATAAGTACTTTTCAGAAATGTAGCGACCGTTTTGGATTGACCTCACCACTTCATCAAGACGTATGAGTGATTTCAGCCATTTTTCGGAGAACAAGCACTTGCATATTTGCAACGCTTGGATTGGCGGTGTTCGAAGAATCGAGCGTGACTTTTGCAGATGGTGTCCGTTTTGGACCAATAAGTACTTTTCGAAAATGTATCGACCGTTTTGGATTGAACTCACCGCTTCGACATAACGTACGAGGGATTTAAGCCATTTTTCGAAGAACGAGCACTTGCATATTTGGATTGTTGGCATGCGAAGAATTGAGCATAACTTTTGCAGACTGTGTCCGTTTTGGGCCCATAAGAACTTTTCGGAAATGTAGCGACCGTTTTGGATAGAACTCCCCAATTTATCATGACGTTTGAGGGATTTCGGCCATTTTTTGAAGAATGAGCACTTGCATATTTGCAACGCTTGGATTGGCGATGTTCGAAGAATTGAGCGTGACTTTTGCAGATGGTGTCTGTTTTGAACCCATAAGTACTTTTAGGAAATGTAGCGACCATTTTGGATTGAACTCACCACTTCGCCATGACGTGTGAGGGATTTAAGGCATTTTTCGAAGAACGAGCACTTGCATATTTGGATTGTCGGCATGCGAAGAATTGAGCGTAACTTTTACAGACGGTGTCCGTTTTGGGCCCACAAGTACTTTTCAGAAATGCAGCGACCGTTTAGGATTGAGCTCACAACTTCGTCATGACGTATGAGGGATTTTGGCCTTTTTTCGAACAACGAGCACTTACATATTTGCAACGCTTGGATTGGCGATGTTCGAAGAATTGAGCGTGACTTTTTCAGATGGTGTCCGTTTTTGACCCATTAGTACTTTTAGGAAACGTAACGACCGTTTTGGATTGAACTCACCGCTTCATCATGATGTATGAGGGATTTAAGCCATTTTTCAAAGAACGAGCACTTGCATATTTGGATTGTCGACATGCGAAGAATTGAGCGTAACCGTTCAGACGGTGTCCGTTTTGGGCCCATAAGTACTTTTCGGAAATGCAGGGACCATTTTGGATTGAACTCACCACTTCGTCATGACGTTTGAGCGATTCTGACCATTTTTCGAAGAACGAGCCCTTGTATATTTGCAGCGCTTGGATTGGCGATGTTCGAAGAATTGAGCGTGACTTTTGCAGATGGCGTCCGTTTTGGACCCATAAGTAATTTAGGAAATGTGGCGACCGTTTTAGATTGAGCTCACCACTTCACCTTGACGTGTGAGGGATTTAAGGCATTTTTTGAAGAACGTGCACTTGCATATTTGGATTGTCGGCATGCGAAGAATTGAGCGTAACTTTTGCAGACGGTGTCCATTTTGGGCCCACAAGTACTTTTCAGAAATGCAGCGACCGTTTAGGATTGACCTCACCACTTCGTCATGACGTATGAGGGATTTTGGCCATTTTTCGAACAACGAGCACTTGCATATTTGCAACGCTTGGATTGGCGATATTCGAAGAATTGAGCGTAACTTTTTCAGATGGTGTCTGTTTTGGACCCATTAGAACTTTTAGGAAACGTAGCGACCGTTTTGGATTGATCTCACCGCTTCTTCATGATGTATGAGGGATTTAAGCCATTTTTCGAAGAACGAGCACTTGCATATTTGGATTGTTGGCATGCGAAGAATTGAGCGTAACCGTTGCAGACGGTGTCCGTTTTGGGCCCATAAGTACTTTTCGGAAATGTAGGGACCATTTTGGATTGAACTCACCACTTCGTCATGACGTTTGAGCGATTCTGACCATTTTTCGAAGAACAAGCCCTTGCATATTTGCAGCGCTTGGATTGGCGATGTTCGAAGAATTGAGCGTGACTTTTGCAGATGGCGTCCGTTTTGGACCCATAAGTAATTTTAGGAAATGTGGCGACCGTTTTGGATTGAGCTCACCACTTCACCATGACGTGTGAAGGATTTAAGCCATTTTTCGAAGAACGAGCACTTGCATATTTGGATTGTCGGCATGCGAAGAATTGAGCGTGACTTTTGCAGATGGCGTCCGTTTTGGACCCATAAGTAATTTTAGGAAATGTGGCGACCGTTTTGGATTGAGCTCACCACTTCACCATGACGTGGGAGGGATTTAAGGCATTTTTTGAAGAACGTGCATTTGCATATTTGGATTGTCGGCATGCGAAGAATTGAGCGTAACTTTTGCAGACGGTGTCCATTTTGGGCCCACAAGTACTTTTTAGAAATGCAGCGACCATTTAGGATTGACCTCACCACTTCGTCATGACGTATGAGGGATTTTGGCCATTTTTCGAACAACGAGCACTTGCATATTTGTAACTCTTGGATTGGCGATATTCGAAGAATTGAGCGTAACTTTTTCAGATGGTGTCTGTTTTGGACCCATTAGAACTTTTAGGAAACGTAGCGACCGTTTTGGATTGATCTCACCGCTTCCTCATGATGTATGAGGGATTTAAGCCATTTTTTGAAGAACGAGCACTTGCATATTTGGATTGTTGGCATGCGAAGAATTGAGCGTAACCGTTGCAGACGGTGTCCGTTTTGGGCCCATAAGTACTTTTCAGAAATGTAGCGACCATTTTGGATTGAACTCACCACTTCGTCATGACGTTTGAGGGATTTTGACAATTTTTCAAAGAACGAGCCCTTGCATATTTGCAACGCTTGGATTGGCGATGTTCGAAGAATTGAGCGTGACTTTGCAGATGGTGTCCATTTTGTACCCATAAGTACTTTTCGAAAATGTATAAACCGTTTTGGATTGAACTCACCGCTTCGTTATAACGTATGAGGGATTTAAGCCATTTTTTGAAGAACGAGCACTTGCATATTAGGATTGTAAGCATGCGAAGAATTGGGCGTAACTTTTGCAGACGGTGTCCATTTTGGGCCCATAAGTACTTTTCGAAAATGTAGCGACAGTTTTGGATTGAACTCACAACTTCGTCGTGACGTTTATGGGATTTCGGTCATCTTTTGAAGAATGAGCACTTGCTTATTTACAACGCTTGGATTGGCGATTTTCGAAGAATTGAGAGTGACTTTTGTAGATGGCGTCCGTTTTGGACCCATAAGTACTTTTAGGAATTGTGGCGACCGTTTTGGATTGAACTCACCACTTTGCCATGACGTGTGAGGGATTTAAGGCATTTTCTGAAAAAGAGCACTTGCATATTTGGATTGTCGGCATGCGAAGAATTGAGCGTAACTTTTGCAGACGGTGTCCGTTTTGGGGCCATAAGTACTTTTCGAAAATGTAGCGATCGTTTTGGATTGACCTCACCACTTCATCATGACGTATGAGGGATTTTGACCTTTTTTGAAGAATGAGCACTTGCATATTTGTAACGCTTGGATTGGCGATGTTCGAAGAATTGAGCGTGACTTTTGAAGATGGTGTCCGTTTTGGACCCGTTAGTACTTTTAGGAAATATAACGACCGTTTTGGATTGAACTCACCACTTCGTCGTGATGTATGAGGGATTTAAGCCATATTTCGAAGAACGAGCACTTGCATATTTGGATTGTCGGCATGTGAAGAATTGAGCGCAACCGTTGCAGACGGTGTTCGTTTTGGGCCCATAAGTACTTTTCGAAAATGTAGCGACCATTTTGGATTGAACTCACCACTTCGTCATGACATTTGAGGGATTTTGACCATTTTTCGAAGAATGAGCCCTTCAATATTTGCGACGCTTGGATTGGCGATGTTCGAAGAATTGAGCGTGACTTTTTTAGATGGTGTCCGTTTTGGACCCATTAGTACTTTTAGGAAATATAATGACCGTTTTGGATTGAACTCACCACTTCGTCATGATGTATGAGGGATTTAAGCCATTTTTTGAAGAGCGAGCACTTGCATATTTGGATTGTCGGCATGCGAAGAATTGAGCGTAACCGTTGCAGACGGTGTCTGTTTTGGGCCCATAAGTACTTTTCGGAAATGTAGCGACCGTTTTGGATTGAACTCACCACTTCGTCATGACGTTTGAGGGATTTTGACCATTTCTTGAAGAACGAGCCTTGCATATTTGCGACGCTTGAATTGGCGATGTTCGAAGAATTGAGTGTGACTTTTACAGATGGTGTCCGTTTTGGACCCATAAGTACTTTTCGAAAATGTATCGACCGTTTTGGATTGAACTCATCGCTTCATCATAACGTACGAGGGATTTAAGCCATTTTTTGAAGAACGAGCACTTGAATATTTGGATTGTCGACATGCGAAGAATTGAGAGTAACTTTTGTAGACTGTGTCCGTTTTGGGCCCATAAGTACTTTTCGAAAATGTAGCGACCATTGTGGATTGTCCTCACCACTTCATCATGACGTTTGAGAGAATTCATCCATTTTTTGAAAAATGAGCACTTACATATTTGCAACGCTTGGATTGGCGATGTTGGAAGAATTGAGCGTGACTTTTGCAGATGGTGTCCGTTTTGGACCCATAAGTACTTTTCGAAAATGTATCGACCGTTTTGGATTGAACTCACCGCTTCGACATAACGTACGAGGGATTTAAGCCATTTTTTGATGAACGAGCACTTGCATTTTTAGATTTTTGGCATGGGACGAATTGGACGTAACTTTTGCAAACGGTGTCCGTTTTGGGCCCATAAGAACTTTTCGGAAATGTAGCGACCATTTTGGATTGAACTCACCAATTAATCGTGACGTTTGAGGGCTTTTGGCCATTTTTTGAAGAATGAGCACTTGCATATTTGCAACGCTTGGATTGGCGATGTTCGAAGAATTGAGCGTGACTTTTGCAGATGGTGTCCGTTTTGAACCCATAAGTACTTTTAGGAAATGTAGCGACCATTTTGGATTGAACTCACCGCTTTACCATGACATGTGAGGGATTTAAGCCATTTTTTGAAGAGCGAGCACTTGCACATTTGGATTGTCGGCATGCGAAGAATTGAGCGTAATCGTTGCAGACGGTGTCTGTTTTGGGCCCATAAGTACTTTTCAGAAATGTAGCGACCGTTTGGATTGACCTCACCACTTCATCAAGACGTATGAGGGATTTTAGCCATTTTTCGAAGAACGAGCACTTGCATATTTGCAACGCTTGGATTGGCGGTGTTCGAAGAATCGGGCGTGACTTTTGCAGATGGTGTCCGTTTTGGACTCATAAGTACTTTTCGAAAATGTATCGACCGTTTTGGATTAAACTCACCACTTCGTCATAACGTACGAGGGATTTAAGCCATTTTTCGAAGAACGAGCACTTGCATATTTGGATTATCGGCATGCGACGAATTGAGCATAACTTTTGCAGACTGTGTCCGTTTTGGGCCCATAAGAACTTTTCGAAAATGTAGCGACCGTTTTGGATTGAACTCACCACTTCGTCATGACGTTTGAGGGATTTTGAGCATTTTTCAAAGAACATGTACTTGCATATTTGCAACGCTTCGATTGGCGATGTTCGAAGAATTGAGCGTGGCTTTCCCAGATGGTGTCCGTTTTGGACCCATAAGAACTTTTAGGAAATGTAGTGACTGTTTTGGGTTATACTCACCACTCCATCATGACGTACAAGGGATTTAAGCCACTTTTCCATGAACAAGCACTTGCATATTTGGATTATCGACATGCGGAGAATTGAGCGTAACTTTTGCAGACGGTGTTCGTTATGGCCCCATAAGTACTTTTCAGAAACGTTGCGACCGTTTTGGATTGAACTCACCAATTCATCGTGACGTATTAGGGATTTCAGCCATTTTTTGAAGAACGGACACTTGCATATTTGCAACGCTTGGATTGGCGATGTTCGAAGAATGGAGTGTGACTTTGGCAGATGGTATCCGTTTTGGACCCATAAGTACTTTTCGAAAATGTATCGACTGTTTTGGATTGAACTCACCGCTTCATCATGACATATGAGGGATTTAAGCCGTTTTTTGAAGAATGAGCACTTGCATTTTTGGATTGTCCGCATTCGAAGAATTGAGCGTAACTTTTGCATATGGTGTCCGTTTTGGGCCCATAGTACTTTTCAAAAATGTAGCGACCATTTTGGATTGAACTCATGACTTTGTCACGACGTATGAGGGATTTTAACTATTTTTCAAAGAACGAGCACTTGAATATATTTGGATTGTCAGCGTTCGAAGAATTGAGCGTAACCTTTGCACACGGTGTCCTGTTTGGGCCCATAAGTACTTTTCGAAAATGTAGCGATCGTTTAGGATTGAACTCTCAACTTCGTCGTGACGTATGGGGGATTTTGGCTATTTTTCAAAGAACGAGCACTTGCATATTTGGATTGTCGGCGTTTGAAGAATTCAGCGTAACTTTTTCACACGTTGTTCATTTTGGGCCCATAAGTACTTTTCAGAAATGCAGCGACCATTTTGGATTGAAATCATAGCTTCATCGTGATGTATGAGGGATTTTGTACATTTTTCGAAGAACGAGCACTTGCATATTTGGATTGTCGACGTTTGAAGATTGAGCATAACTTTTGCAGACGGTGTCCCTTTTGGGCCCATAAGTACTTTTCGAAAATGTAGCGACCGTTTTGGATTGAACTCACGACTACGTCGTGACGTTTGAGAGATTCCGACCATTTTTTGAAGAACGAGCACTTTTATATTTGCAACGCTTGGATTGCCGGCGTTCGAAGAATTGAGCATGACTTTTGTCGACGGTGTCTGTTTCGGGCCCATAAGTACTTTTCGGAATTGTAGCGACCATTTTGGATTGAACTCACCGCTTCATCATGACGTATGGGGGATGTCGGGCATTTTTCGAATAATGAGCACTCGCATAATTGCAACGCTTGGATGCCGGCGTTTGAAGAATGTAGTGTTACTTTTGCAGATGGTGTCCGTTTTGGACCAATAAGTACTTTTAGAAAATGTAGCGACCCTTTTGGATTGAACTCACCGCTTCATCATGACGTATGAGGGATTTAAGCCATTTTTCGATGATCGAGCACATGCATATTTGGATTGTCGCCTACGAAGAATTGAGTGTAAATTTGCAGACGGTGTCCGTTTTGGGCCCATAAGTACTTTTCGAAAATGTAGCGACCGTTTTGGATTGAAATCACGACTTCGTCGTGACGTTTGAGGGATTTTGGCCATTTTTTGAAGAATGAGCACTTACATATTTACAACTCTTGGATTGCCGGCGTTCGAAGAATTGAGCGTGACTTTTGCAGACGGTGTTCGTTTTTGGCCAATAAGTACTTTTTGGAAATGTAGCGATCATTTTGGATTGAACTCACCACTTCATCATGACGTATGAGGGATTTAAGCCATTTTTTGAAGAACGAGCACTTGCGTATTCGGATTGTCGACATGCGAAGAATTGAGCGTAACTTTTACAGACGGTGTCCGTTTTGGGCCCATAAGTACTTTTCGAAAATGCAGCGACCGTTTTCGATTGAACTCACAACTTCGTCGTGAAGTTCTAGGGATTTTGGCCATTTTTCAAAGAACGAGCACTTGCATATTTACAAAGCTTGGATTGCCGTCGTTTGAAGAATTGAGCGTGACTTTTGCAGACGGTGTCCGTTTTGGGCCCATAAGTACTTTTCGAAAATGTAGCGACCCTTTTGGATTGAACTCACCGCTGCGTCATGACGTATGAGGGATTTAAGCCATTTTTTGAAGAACGAGCACTTGTGTATTCAGATTGTCGACATGCGAAGAATTGAGCGTAACTTTTGTAGACGGTGTCCGTTTTGGGCCCATAAGTACTTTTTGAAAATGTGGCGACCGTTTTGGATTGAACTCACCGCTTCGTCATGACGTATGAGGGATTTTGGAAATTTTTTGAAGAACGAGCACTTGCGTATTTGCAACGCTTAGATTGCCGGCGTTCGAAGAATTAAGCGTGACTTTTGCAGACGGTGTTCGTTTTTGGCCCAGAAGTACTTTTCTGAAATGTAGCGACCATTTTGGATTGAACTCACCGCTTCGTCATGATGTATGAGGGATTTAAGCCATTTTTCGAAGAACGAGCACTTGCGTATTCGGATTGTCGACATGCGAAGACTTGAGCGTAAGTTTTACTGACGGTGTCCGTTTTGGGCCCATAACTACTTTTCGAAAATGTAGCGACCGTTTTCGATTGAACTCACAACTTCATCGTGAAGTTTTAGGGATTTTGGCCATTTTTCGATGAACGAGCACTTACATGTTTACAACGCTTAGATTGCCGTCGTTCGAAGAATTGAGCGTGATTTTTGCAGACGGTGTCCGTTTTGGGCCGATAAGTACTTTTCGAAAATGTAGTGACCGTTTTGGATTGAAATTACGACTTCGTCATGACATTTGAGGGATTTCGACCATTTTTTGAAGAAGGAGCACTTACATATTTACAACTCTTGGATTGCCGGCGTTCGAAGAATTGAGCGTGACTTTTGCAGACGGTGTTCATTTTTGGCCCAGAAGTACTTTTCTGAAATGTAGCGACCGTTTTGGATTGAACTCACCGCTTCGTCATGACGTATGAGGGATTTAAGCCATTTTTTGAAGAACGAGCACTTGCTTATTCGGATTGTCGACATGCGAAGACTTGAGCGTAACTTTTACAGACGGTGTCCGTTTTGGGCCCATAAGTACCTTTCGAAAATGTAGCGACCATTTTCGATTGAACTCACAACTTCATTGTGAAGTTTTAGGGATTTCAGCCATTTTTCGATGAACGAGCACTTACATGTTTACAAAGCTTAGATTGCCGTCGTTCGAAGAATTGAGCGTGACTTTTGCAGACGGTGTCCGTTTTGGGTCCATAAGTACTTTTCGAAAATGTAGCGACCGTTTTGGATTGAACTCATCGCTTCGTCATGATGTATGAGGGATTTAAGCCATTTTTTGAAGAACAAGCACTTGCGTATTCGGATTGTCGACATGCGAAGAATTGAGCGTAACTTTTGTAGACAGTGTCCATTTTGGGCCCATAAGTACTTTTCGAAAATGTAGCGACCATTTTGGATTGATCTCACAACTTTGTCTTAACGTTTTAGGGATTTCGACCATTTTTCGAAGAACAAGCACTTGCATATTTACAACGAACGGATTGTCGGCGTTCGAAGAATTGAGCGTGACTTTTGCAGACGGTGTCCGTTTTGGTCCCATAAGTACTTTTCGAAAATGTAGCGACCGTTTCGGATTGAACTCACCGCTTCATCATGACGTATGAGGGATTTAAGACATTTTTCAAGGAACGAGTACTTGCATATTTGGCTTGTCGGTATGCGAAGAATTGAGCATAACTTTTATAGGCTGTGTCCGTTTTGGGCCCATAAGTTCTTTTCGAAAATGTAGCGACCGTTTTCGATTGAACTCACAACTTCATCGTAAAGTTTTAGGGATTTCGGCCATTTTTCAAACAACGAGAACTTGCATATTTACAACGCTTGGACTGCCGTCGTTCGAAGAATTGAGAGTGACTTTTGTAAACGGTGTCCGTTTTGGGCCCATAAGTACTTTTCTGAAATGTAGCGACCGTTTTGGATTGAACTCACCACTTCGTCATGACATATGAGGGATTAAACCCATTTTTTGAAGAACGAGCACTTGCGTATTCGGATTGTCGACATGCGAAGAATTGAGCGTAACTTTTACAGACGGTGTCCGTTTTGGGCCCATAAGTACTTTTCGAAAATGCAGCGACCGTTTTCGATTGAACTCACAACTTCGTCGTGAAGTTCTAGGGATTTTGGCCATTTTTCAAAGAACGAGCACTTGCATATTTACAAAGCTTGGATTGCCGTCGTTTGAAGAATTGAGCGTGACTTTTGCAGACGGTGTCCGTTTTGGGCCCATAAGTACTTTTCGAAAATGTAGCGACCCTTTTGGATTGAACTCACCGCTGCGTCATGACGTATGAGGGATTTAAGCCATTTTTCGAAGAACGAGCACTTGTGTATTCAGATTGTCGACATGCGAAGAATTGAGCGTAACTTTTGTAGACGGTGTCCGTTTTGGGCCCATAAGTACTTTTTGAAAATGTGGCGACCGTTTTGGATTGAACTCACCGCTTCGTCATGACGTATGAGGGATTTTGGAAATTTTTTGAAGAACGAGCACTTGCGTATTTGCAACGCTTAGATTGCCGGCGTTCGAAGAATTAAGCGTGACTTTTGCAGACGGTGTCCGTTTTGGGCCCATAAGTACTTTTCGAAAATGTAGCGACCCTTTTGGATTGAACTCACCGCTGCGTCATGACGTATGAGGGATTTAAGCCATTTTTTGAAGAACGAGCACTTGTGTATTCAGATTGTCGACATGCGAAGAATTGAGCGTAACTTTTGTAGACGGTGTCCGTTTTGGGCCCATAAGTACTTTTTGAAAATGTGGCGACCGTTTTGGATTGAACTCACCGCTTCGTCATGACGTATGAGGGATTTTGGAAATTTTTCGAAGAACGAGCACTTGCGTATTTGCAACGCTTAGATTGCCGGCGTTCGAAGAATTAAGCGTGACTTTTGCAGACGGTGTTCGTTTTTGGCCCAGAAGTACTTTTCTGAAATGTAGCGACCGTTTTGGATTGAACTCACCGCTTCGTCATGATGTATGAGGGATTTAAGCCATTTTTCGAAGAACGAGCACTTGCGTATTCGGATTGTCGACATGCGAAGACTTGAGCGTAAGTTTTACTGACGGTGTCCGTTTTGGGCCCATAACTACTTTTCGAAAATGTAGCGACCGTTTTCGATTGAACTCACAACTTCATCGTGAAGTTTTAGGGATTTTGGCCATTTTTCGATGAACGAGCACTTACATGTTTACAACGCTTAGATTGCCGTCGTTCGAAGAATTGAGCGTGATTTTTGCAGACGGTGTCCGTTTTGGGCCGATAAGTACTTTTCGAAAATGTAGCGACCGTTTTGGATTGAAATTACGACTTCGTCATGACATTTGAGGGATTTCGACCATTTTTTGAAGAAGGAGCACTTACATATTTACAACTCTTGGATTGCCGGCGTTCGAAGAATTGAGCGTGACTTTTGCAGACGGTGTTCGTTTTTGGCCCAGAAGTACTTTTCTGAAATGTAGCGACCGTTTTGGATTGAACTCACCGCTTCGTCATGACGTATGAGGGATTTAAGCCATTTTTCGAAGAACGAGCACTTGCTTATTCGGATTGTCGACATGTGAAGACTTGAGCGTAACTTTTACAGACGGTGTCCATTTTGGGCCCATAAGTACCTTTCGAAAATGTAGCGACCATTTTCGATTGAACTCACAACTTCATTGTGAAGTTTTAGGGATTTCAGCCATTTTTCGATGAACGAGCACTTACATGTTTACAAAGCTTAGATTGCCGTCGTTCGAAGAATTGAGTGTGACTTTTGCAGACGGTGTCCGTTTTGGGTCCATAAGTACTTTTCGAAAATGTAGCGACCGTTTTGGATTGAACTCATCGCTTCGTCATGATGTATGAGTCAGTTTTGGTCCCATAAGTACTTTTCGAAAATGTAGCGACCATTTTGGATTGAACCCACCGCTTCATCATGACGTATGAGGGATTTAAGCCATTTTTCGAACAATGAATACTTGCATATTTGGATTGTCGGCATGCGATGAATTGAGCGTAACTTTTATAGGCGGTGTCCGTTTTGGGCCCATAAGTACTTTTCGAAAATGTATCGACCATTTTCGATTGAACTCACAACTTCATTGTGAAGTTTTAGGGGTTTCAGCCATTTTTGGAAGAATGAGCACTTGCATATTTACAACGCTTGGAGTGTCGGCATTCGAAGAATTGAGCGTGACTTTTGCAGACGGTGTCCGTTTTTGGCCCATAAGTACGTTTCAAAAATGGGGCGACCGTTTTGGATTGAACTCACCGCTTCATCATGACGTATGAGGGATTTTAGAAATTTTTCGAAGAACAAGCACTTGCATATTTGCAACGCTTGGATTGCTGGCGTTCGAAGAATTGAACGTGACTTTTGCAGATGGTGTCCGTTTTGGACCCATAAGTACTTTTAGGAAATGTAGCGACCGTTTTGGATTGAACTCACCGCTTCATCATGATGTATGAGGAATTTAAGCCATTTTTCGAAGAACGAGTACTTGCATATTTGGATCGTCGGCACGCGTAGAATTGAGCATAACTTTTTCAGACGGTGTCCATTTTGGGCTAATAAGTACTTTTCGAAAATGTGGCGACCATTTTGGACTGAACTCACAACTTCGCCGTGACGTTTTAGGGATTTTGGCCATTTTTCAAAGAACGAGCACTTGCATATTTACAACGCTTGGATTGCCGGCATTCGAAGAATTTCGCGTGACTTTTGCAGACGGTGTCCGTTTTGGACCCATAAGTACTTTTCGAAAATATAGCGACCATTTTGGATTGAACTCACCTCTTCGTCATGACGTATGAGGGATTTAAGCTATTTTTCGAAGAATGAGCACTTCCGTATTTGGATTGTCGACATGCGAAGAATTGAGCGTAACTTTTGCAAACGGTGTCCGTTTTGGGCCCATAAGTACTTTTGGAAAATGTAGCGATAGTTTTGGATTGAACTCACAACTTTGTCGTGACATTTTAGGGATTTCGGCCATTTTTTGAAGAAAGAGCACTTGCATATTTACAACGCTTAGATTGGCGGCGTTCGAAGAATTGAGCGTGACTTTTGCAGACGGTATCTGTTTTGGGCCCATAAGTACTTTTCGAAATTGGAGCGACCGTTTTGGAATGAATTCACCACTTCGTCATGATGTAAGAGGGATTTCAGCCATTTTTCGAAGAATGAGAACTTGCATATTTGCAACGCTTTGACGCCGACGTTCGAAGAATTGAGTGTGACTTTTGTAGATGGTGTCCATTTTGGACCAATAAGTACTTTCAGAAAATGTAGCCACCATTTTGGATTGAACTCACCGCTTCATCATGACGTACGAGGAATTTAAGCAATTTTTCGATGAACTAGCACTTGCATATTTGGATTGTCGGCTTGCGAAGAATTGAGCGTAAATTTGCAGAAGGTACCCATTTTGGACCCATAAGTTCTTTTCGAAAATGTAACGACCGTTTTGGATTGAACTCATGACTTCGTCGTGATGTTTGAGGGATTTCGGCCATTTTTCGAAGAATGAGAACTTGTATTTTACAACGCTTGGATTGCCAGCGTTCGAAGAATTGAGCGTGACTTTTCCAGACGGTGTCCGTTATGGGCCCATAAGTACTTTTTGAAAATGTAGCGACCATTTTGGATTCAACTCACCACTTCATCATGACGTATGAGGGATTTAATCCATTTTTCGAAGAACGAACACTTGCGTATTCGAATTGTCGACATGCGAAGAATTGAGCATGACTTTTGCAGACGGTGTCTGTTTTTGACCCATAAGTACTTTTAGGAAATGTAGCGACCGTGTTGGATTGAACTCACAACTTCGTCTTATTGTTTGAGAGATTTCGGCCATTTATTGATGAACGAGCATTTGCATATTTACAATGCTTAGATTGCCGGCGTTCGAAGAAATTGAGCGTGACTTTTGCAGCCGGTGTCTGTTTTGGGCCCATAAGTACTTTTCTGAAATGTAGCGAACATTTTGGATTGAACTCACTGCTTCGTCATGACGTATGAGGGATTTAAGCGATTTTTTGAACAACGAGCACTTCCGTATTTGGATTGTCGACATGCGAAGAATTGAGCGTAACTTTTACCGACGGTGTCCATTTTGGGCCCATAAGTACTTTTCGAAAATGTAGCGACCGTTTTTGATTGAACTCACAACTTCGTCGTGAAGTTTTAGGGATTTTGGCCATTTTTCAAAGAACGAGCACTTGCATATTTACAATGCTTGGATTGCCATCGTTCGAAAAATTGAGAGTGACTTTTGCAGACGGTGTTAGTTTTGGGCCCATAAGTACTTTTCGAAAATGTAACGACCATTTTGGATTGAACTCACCGCTTCGTCATAACGTATAAGGGATTTAAGCCATTTTTTGAAGAACGAGCACTTGCGTATTCAAATTGTCGACATGCGAAGAATTGAGCGTAACTTTTGTAGACGTGTATGTTTTGGGCCCATAAGTACTTTTCGAAAATGTAGCGACCGTTTTTTATTGAACTCACAACTTCGTCGTGACGTTTTAGTTATTTCGCCCATTTTTCGAAGAACGAGCACTTGCATATTTACAACGCTTGGATTGCCATCGTTCGAAGAATTGAGAGTGACTTTTGCAGACGGTGTCCGTTTTGGGCCCATAAGTACTTTTCGAAAATGTAACGACCGTTTTGGATTGAACTCACCGCTTCGTCATAACGTATAAGGGATTTAAGCCATTGTTTGAAGAACGAGCACTTGCGTATTCGAATTGTCGACATGCGAAGAATTGAGCGTAACTTTTGTCGACGTGTATGTTTTGGGCCCATAAGTACTTTTCGAAAATGTAGCGACCGTTTTTGATTGAACTCACAACTTCGTCGTGACGTTTTAGTTATTTCGCCCATTTTTCCAAAGAACGAGCACTTGCATATTTACAACGCTTGGATTGCCATCGTTCGAAGAATTGAGAGTGACTTTTGCAGACGGTGTCCGTTTTGGGCCCATAAGTACTTTTCGAAAATGTAACGACCGTTTTGGATTGAACTCACCACTTCGTCATGACTTATAAGGGATTTAAGCCATTTTTCGAAGAACGAGCACTTGCGTATTCGGATTGCCGACATGCGAAGAATTGAGCATAACTTTTGTAGACGTGTATGTTTTGGGCCCATAAGTACTTTTCGAAAATGTAGCGATCGTTTTTGATTGAACTCACAACTTCGTCGTGACATTTTAGTTATTTTGCCCATTTTTCGAAGAACGAGCACTTGCATATTTACAACGCTTGGATTGCCATCGTTCGAAGAATTGAGAGTGACTTTTGCAGACGGTGTCCGTTTTGGGCCCATAAGTACTTTTCGAAAATGTAGCGACCGTTTTGGATTGAACTCACCGCTTCGTCATAACGTATGAGGGATTTAAGCCATTTTTCGAAGAACGAGCACTTCCGTATTCGGATTGTCGACATGCGAAGAATTGAGTGTAACTTTTGTAGACGGTGTCCGCTTTGGGCCCATAAGTACTTTTCGAAAATTTAGCGACCGTTTTGGATTGAACTCACGACTTTATCTTGACATTTGTGGGATTTTGGCCATTTTTTGAAGAACGAGCACTTGCATATTTACAACGCTTGGATTGTCGATGTTTGAAGAATTGAGCGTGACTTTTGCAGACGGTGTCTGTTTTGAGCCCATAAGTACTTTTGAAAATTGTAGCGACCGTTTTGAATTGAACTCACCACTTCGTCATGATGTATGAGGGATTTTGGCCATTTTTCGAAGAACGAGAACTTGCGTATTTGCAACGCTTGGACGCCGGCGTTCGAAGAATTGAGCGTGACTTTTGCAGATGTTATCCATTTTGGACCAATAAGTACTTTTAGGAAATGTAGCGACCATTTTTGATCGAACTCACCATTTCATCATGACGTACGAGGGATTTAAGCCATTTTTCAATGAACGAGAACTTGCATATTTGGATTGTCGGCTTGCGAATAATTGGGCGTAAATTTGTAGACGGTATCCATTTTGGGCCCATAAGTACTGTTCGAAAATGTAGCGACCGTTTTGGATTGAACTCATGACTTCGTCGTGATGTTTGAGGGATTTTGGCCATTTTTCGAAGAATGAGCACTTGCATATTAACAATGCTTGGATTGTCGACGTTTGAAGAATTGAGCGTGACTTTTCCAGACGGTGTCCGTTATGGGCCCATAAGTACTTTTTGAAAATGTAGCGACCATTTTGGATTCAACTCACCGCTTCGTCATGACGTACGAGGGATTTAATCCAGTTTTCGAAGAACGAGCACTTGCGTATTCGGGTTGTCGACATGCGAAGAATTGAGCTTGACTTTTGCAGATGGTATCCGTTTTGGACCCATAAGTACTTTTAGGAAATGTAGCGACCACTTTGGACTGAACTCACAACATCATCGTGATGTTTGAGGGATTTCAGCCATTTTTCAAAGCCGGCGTTCGAATAAACCCTCTACGGAGCTCCAATGGATACACGCGCCTGACCATCCAATTACCCATGATGAGGCGAACCTTCAACTAAAAAATCATCCAATTCCGACGCCGAACGCGCCCTCACCGGCGATCGCAAGTTACGGCCAGTCCCTTGGAAAAACATAGATTCCGGCCAATCCTGAACTCATTTCAGAAAACGGAACATACCGTGATGATCAGCATGAAATTTCGCATCTACCTGTGAAAAATCATAATTTTCTGACACTGTTGGAAAATCGCCGCCGGTCAACGGCCGACGCATGGTGGTCACGCGCCGGTGACCCTTCAGCAGAATGTGGGGAATTTTGCTACGGACCCAATTCCATTATCGGATTTGCCACGGGAGGTCCCTACAGTAATTAATCAAGCTAGGAAGTCATATGCAGCTACACTTTCCGGTAAATCTGTAGTCTCTCAAGCTGAACGCAGCCAACGGAAGTCTTTTGCACAGGTTTTGCAAGCCCCACCGGACTCCAATGACCACAGGTTCACCTCTAAGGAACCTTTCATGCATATGGGAGAGCCAGCTGTTGCCTTTACCGAGGAAGAAGAGGACTTTCTTTCTGAATCGTATAAATTTACTCTTGTTGGCAAATTCTCACGTCGCAAGCCCTCCATGATTAAGGTACGTGATAGCTTTCAAAAATTTGGTTTTTGTGGTGATTATATGATCGGACTTATTGATGTTACTCATATTCTAATACACTTGGCACATGAGGATGATTACTCACGCCTATTTCTCAAGCCCTCTTGGTACATCGATGGCTGTCTCATGCGCATTTTTAAGTGGACGCCCAGCTTTAATCCTAGGCATGAGACTCCTATTTTCCCTGTTTGGGTTTCATTCCCATTATTGCCCATTCACTTTCGGGCAAAGAGTAGTTTGTTTGCCCTAGCTAAGGCCATTGGACTCCCATTACGTATTGTTGAGGCCACTTCAGATTTACGACGACCCAGTGAGGCACGGGTATGCATTGAGGTTAATTTGGAGTATAAGCTTCCAGATAGGATTTGGATTCAGCGTGAAAAGTGTGGAGGATATTGGCAAACAGTTGTGTATGAGAAGAAGCCAGATTACTGTTTTCGGTGCAGACATTTTGGTCATACTGAGGAGCATTGCCGCCCTGCACCACGACCTGCTCTAGTTGTTGACCCTGCTCTTAAGCCTACTATAGATATGGCCAAGGATAAGGGTAAAGGAAAGGAGGTCCTTATTGAGCCTCCTAAGCGATGGATTCCAGTTCAGAGAGATCAGAAGAGGCAACACGATGCTAGCACATCTGGAGTTCAGATTCGCTTTCTGTGTCCACTGTCATCACATCAGTCCCATTACCTTCTGGCACTAGCTCACATGCTCAGACCCAGCCATCTGTTCCTCCAATTGCTCCTCCCTCTACTACAGCCTTACCAGTTATCAGTGTTGTAGATCCAGTTACATCTACCACTCCTTCAGCTCCTGCTCAGGCTATCAGTCTACCTATCACTCCATTTTATGATCCTATGTTGGATGAGATGTTGAAGAGGCCACAAATACAGAATTCTACAGCAGACACATTCAGCAGAGCTTCTTACATTCCAGGCCCGACACCGGGTAGGGCTCAGGCACCTATTTCCACTTCTTCTCCTCCTGTTTGTCATCAGAATGTGGAGGCATCTATTCCATCTTTACAGTCAGCGCATTCAGACACAGAGGGCTCACCTCAGATTGAGGTTCACCAGCAGGGACCTTTTCGAAGATCTTCTTCTGATGACTTGGTAGGTTTAGATGAGAGGACAGAGGAAGATGGATTTATCCCAGTTGTTCGGAAGAGACACCCATGGGCTATTGATACTCCACATCCGAGCAGAAGGATCACTCGGAGTCAGTCACATGATACCTCCTCACATTCTCCTTCCCTATGAATGCCATCATTTGGAATGTGAGAGGTGTAGCTAGTGTAGCTACTCGTCGGTGCTTGAAGAAACTTATACAGCTTCATCAGGTTTATCTTCTAGTTCTATTGGAGCCTTTTGTTCTGCGGCAGAATTTTACATATACACAACGCTATCTGCGCTTCGACATGGGAGCTCAGAATGAATCGAATAAGATCTGGTTTTTCTGGAATTCGGGGACTAATGTTACTGTTATTGTTGATCATCCCTAGTTTCTTCACGTTAGAGTTGAGGATCCCAGACTAGCGCGTGATATCTATTTGACTCCAGTCTATGCGTCATGCGATGCTACTATCAGGAGAGATTTATGGGCGGGTCTTCACCACATCTCCCTCGATATGGACGATCCTTGGCTAGTTGGAGGAGACTTTAATGTTATTACACATGATGGAGAGCGCACTGGTCATAATACCCGTAATCGTGGCACTACTGCTTTCTCTGATATGATGTTAGACTGTGGTTTAGAGGATGCAGGTTTCATTGGAAACCGATATACTTGGACCAATGGTCGGGTCAGAAAGAGATTGGATAGGGTACTTATTAATTCTACAGCTGCAGATTTTTGTCGACAGCTTACAGTGAGACACTTGAATCTGACTTCATCTGATCACTCTCCTTTACTGCTTCAGTGGTTTTTTGATGATGATTTGGGGCCTAGACCGTTCAGATTCCTCAATGTTTGGACCAAGCACCATGATTTTTTAGCCTTTGTCTCCCAAAAGTGGTCGCTCCCTACTCATCTCATAGGGATGACCGCTCTTTGGGAGAAGTTCCTCAGGCTGAAACAGGGCCTGCGCTGGTGGAACCGACATGTATTTGGAGATATTTTCCAGCGGGTGCGCGATACTGAGGTCGGGGTCGATGAGGCTGAGATAATATATGATAGAGATCCTACACCGGAGCACTGTAACTTAATACATCAGGCCCAGGCAGTTTTGAACCGGACCTTGTCTATTGAGGAGGGCTTTTGGAAGCAAAAAGCCGGTTCACGTTGGGCATGTGAGGGTGATCACAATACTCGATATTTTCATGCGATGGTTCAGGGGCGTAGGATCAAATCGCGTATCAGGTCTATCAGGACACAGGCGGGGGAAGTGTTATCTACTCCTACTGATATTCAGACCTCGACTGTTGCTTTCTACCAGGATCTCTTATCTGCTCCTCCACAACCCTTGGACCACATCCGTTCTGATGTCATTCCGAGGCTATTGACGGTGGACGATAATCTGGCACTAAATCGCCCCCCTTTGATTCATGAGGTACGGGAGGCAGTTTTCAGCATTGATGCTGACAGTGCCGCTGGTCCGGATGGCTTCTCATCCCTATTCTTCCAGCATTGCTGGGATATCATTCAGGAGGATGTTTACAGGGCAGTATTGGATTTCTTTGATGGTGGTCATCTTCCGCGGGGTTTTGCTGCTACTTCTATTGTCTTGCTATCTAAGAAGGATGGTGCTTGCAGATGGACTGAATTCAGACCAATCAGTTTATGCACAGTGTTCAATAAGATTATTACTAAGCTTTTGAACACTCGGTTGAGTACACTGCTACCGCGCATTATTTCCTCTCCACAGAGTGTTTTCATCCTAGGCCGTCTGATTGGAGATAATGTTTTATTGGCTCAGGAGCTTCTCTACACTTTGGATGGTAGAGTACGAGGGGGAAACACTATGCTGAAGTTAGACATGGCTAAAGCATATGATCGCATGGACTGGGGCTTCATTTATTCTGTATTGGAGGCATTTGGATTTGATCAGATCTGGATTGACAGAATCAGGCAGTGCGTTTTGGAGTGTCATTTCTTTGTACTCCTAAATGGCCGCCCATGTGGTTTCTTTCTCTCCTCACGAGGACTCAGACAGGGCGATCCTATCTCCCCATCCTTGTTCATCATTGCAGCAGACTACTTCTCACGCTTGCTCACTCAGAGGTTTCAGCAGTATCCCAGTATGTGTTATCGACATGGAGGTAGTGCTCTTGTCTCACATCTCTCATTTGCTGACGATATGATCATCTTTGCCAACGGTCAGAAACAGTCTATCAGGAGGGTCTTAGACTGCTTGGAGCACTATGAAGGAGTTTCTGGCCAATTGGTGAATAGAGACAAGAGCGGTATTATACTATCCAGACGGGCATCCACTAGTCAGATCAGACAACTAGAGATTTTGACTGGCTTCAGACATCAATAGCAGCCTTTCACTTACTTGGGTGTCCCTTTATTCAAGGGGACTAAGAGGAGCTTCCTTTATGATGACCTTATCCAGAAGATAAGGAATAGGATATCAGGTTGGGCCTCACGATTACTATCGCCTAGGGGTCGTATTACATTACTGAGGTCAGTACTTTCTTCCATACCTTTACATCTTCTTCAGATTATGCAGCCGCCCAAGGCAGTGCTGAAGAAACTTGAGAGCATCTTTGCCCGATTTCTATGGGATTCTAAGGATCAAGCACGATGTCTACATTGGAGGAGTTGGAAGGCGATTTGCCTTCCTACTGATGAGGGAGGCCTCGGCTTTAGGAGATTGTAGGATGTGGTGGACACCTTCTCCATGAAGCTCTGGTGGCTGTTCCGATCTCAGAGGTCACTTTGGGCTCAGTTTTTACTGGGCAAGTATTGTAAGGGGACGCATCCTTTACTTGCAGCAGTTCCCAGTTCAGCTTCCCCTACCTGGAAGAGGCTGAAATCAGTTGGCCCACGGACGGATCCACACATTGCTTGGCACCTTGGAACCGGTCAGATTTTCTTCTAGCATGATTGTTGGATGGGCGAGTCCACGTTGGCATCCCTATTCCCCCATAGACAGCACACATCTACGAGGGTACAGGATTTTTTTGACGACACTGGGTGGGATTTTGGACGGTTATTGCAGGCCCTTCCTTCTCACATGGCCGAACAGGTAGGGACGATACCTTTATGTGCAGATGCCACGGACCGAATTGTTTGGAAAATTACTTCGGATGGTGACTTTACCACCAAATTAGCATGGCAACTAGTCCGTTCGGTTCGCCAGCCTCAGGACTCATATCGACT
>NW_019267187.1:18699-183338 GCF_002742605.1 Olea europaea var. sylvestris | reverse complement strand
ATGTTTCATTTTGGAGGCTGAACTCAGAGCCATACTAGATGGGCTTCTATTGGCCAGAGGACTTGGGATTTCAGCTATCTGGCTCGAGGCAGATTCAACATTGGCTATTCACTGCATTACCAAAGGTGGAGGACCATGGTTGATTCAGGGTATTCTTAGACAGATCAGAGACCTCATCTACATCGATAGAGACACGGTTTCACACATCTACAGAGAAGGCAACCAGGTTGCTGATTCTCTTGCTACAGAAGGCTGGAATCATCGGCGCTATCTAGAGTATGGACCACTAGAACTGCCTCGACATATTAGGGCGATAATGCGGATCGACAGACATGGATTGCCCAGTTTCAGAGGTTCGTAATTTAAGCTATTCTTTATTGTATAGAGAAGTGTACTTCCTCATTTATTGCTTTCATTTATTATATTCATTTGTTGCATCACTGCTTTTTGGAGGTCAGGTTCATGCCCCCTCCTTCCGTGTATTCTTGATTTTTATGAAATAAAAATGGTTGGGGAACCCTTAACCCCCATCGACCTTCCTTGGTGGACCCTAAAAAGTCACTAAGGATGTGTGGATGTCTTTACCAAAAAAAAAAAGTACTTTTCGGAAATGTAGCGACCGTTTTAGATTGAACCCACCGCTTCATCATGATGTCTGAGGGATTTAAACCATTTTTTGAAGAACGAGCACTTTCATATTTGGATTGTCGGCATGCGAAGAATTGAGCGTAACTTTTCCAGACGGTGTCCCTTTTGGGCCCATAAGTACTTTTCGAAAATATAGCGACCGTTTTGGATTGAACTCACAACTTCGTCATGACGTTTGAGGGATTTCGGCCATTTTTCGAAGAACGAGCACTTGCATATTTACAACGCTTGGATTGCCAGCGTTCGAAGAATTGAGCGTGACTTTTGGAGACGGTGTCCGTTTTGGGCCCATAAGTACTTTTCGGAAATGTAGCGACCATTTTGGATTGAACTCACCGCTTCGTCATGACGTATGAGGGATTTAAGCCATTTTTCGAAGAACGAGCACTTGTGTATTCAGATTGTGGACATGCGAAGAATTGAGCGTAACTTTTGTAGACGGCGTCCGTTTTGGGCCCGTACTCTTTGATAATTTGGCGAGCGTTTTGGATTGAACTCACCGCTTCGTCATGACGTATGAGGGATTTTGGAAATTTTTTGAAGAACGAGCACTTGCGTATTTGCAACGCTTGGATTGTCGACGTTCGAAGAATTAAGCGTGACTTTTGCAGACGGCGTTCGTTTTTGGCCCATAAGTACTTTTCTGAAATGTAGCGACCGTTTTGGATTGAACTCACCGCTTCGTCATGACGTATGAGGGATTTAAGCCATTTTTTGAAGAACGAGCACTTGCGTATTCAGATTGTCGACATACGAAGAATTGAGCATCACTTTTGCAGATGGTGTCCGTTTTGAGCCCATAAGTACTTTTTAGAAATGTAGCGACCGTGTTGGATTGAACTCACAACTTCATCGTGTTGTTTAAGGGATTTCGGCCATTTTTTGAAGAACGAGCACTTGCATATTTACAATGCTTGGATTGCCGGCGTTCGAAGAATTGAGCGTGACTTTTGCAGACGATGTCCGTTTTGGGCCCATAAGTATTTTTCGGAAATGTAGCGACCATTTTGGATTGAACTCACCGCTTCGTCATGACGTATGAGGGATTTAAGCCATTTTTTGAAGAACGAGCACTTGCGTATTCGGATTGTCGACATGCGATGAATTGAGCATAACTTTTGTAGACGATGTCCGTTTTAGGCCCATAAATACTTTTCGAAAATGTAGCGACCATTTTCGATTGAACTCACAACTTTGGCATGAATATTTAGGGATTTCGGCCATTTTTCGAAGAACGAGCACTTGCATATTTACAACGCTTGGATTGCCATCGTTCGAAGAATTGAGAGTGACTTTTGCAGACGGTGTCCGTTTTGGGCCCATAAGTACTTTTCGAAAATGTAACGACCGTTTTGGATTGAACTCACCGCTTCGTCATAACGTATAAGGGATTTAAGCCATTTTTTGAAGAACGAGCACTTGCGTATTCGAATTGTCGACATGCGAAGAATTGAGCGTAACTTTTGTCGACGTGTATGTTTTGGGCCCATAAGTACTTTTCGAAAATGTAGCGACCGTTTTCGATTGAACTAACAACTTCGTCGTGACGTTTTAGGGATTTCGCCCATTTTTCGAAGAACGAGCACTTGCATATTTAAAACGCTTGTATTGTCGGCGTTCGAAGAAACTTTTGCAGACGGTGTCTGTTTTGGGCCCATAAGTACTTTTCGAAAATGTGGCGACCATTTTGGATTGAACTCATGACTTCATCGTGACATTTGAGGGATTTCGGCCATTTTTCAATGAACGAGCACTTGCATACTTACAACGCTTGGATTGCCGACATTCGAAGAATTGAGCGTGACTTTTGCAGACGGTGTCCGTTTTGGGCCCATAAGTACTTTTCGAAAATGTGGCGACCGTTTTGGATTGAACTCACCGCTTCGTCATGATGTATGAGGGATTTTGGAAATTTTTCGAAGAATGAGCACTTGCATATTTGCAAATCTTGGATTGTCGGCGTTCGAAGAATTGAGCGTGACTTTTGCAGATGGTGTCTGTTTTGGACCCATAAGTACTTTTAGGAAATGTAGCGACCGTGTTGGATTGAACTCACCGCTTCATCATGACGTATGAGAGATTTAAGCCATTTTTCAAAGAACGAGTACTTGCATATTTGGATTGTCGGCATGCGAAGAATTGAGCGTAAATTTTGTAGACGATGTCCGTTTTGGGCCCATAAGTACTTTTCCAAAAATGTGGAGACCATTTTAGATTGAACTCGCAACTTCGTCGTGACGTTTTAGGGATTTTGGCCATTTTTCAAAGAACGAGCACTTGCATATTTACAACGCTTGAATTGCCGGTGTTCGAAGAATTTAGCGTGACTTTTGCAGACAATGTCTGTTTTGGGCCCATAAATACTTTTCGGAAATGTGGCGACCGTTTTGGATTGAACTCACTGCTTCGTCATGACGTATGAGGGATTTAAGCCATTTTTCGGAGAACAAGCCCTTGAGTATTTAGATTGTCGGCATGCGAAGAATTGGGCGTAACTTTTGCAGACGGTGTCCGTTTTGGGCCAATAAGTACTTTTCGAGAATGTAGCGACTGTTTTGGATTGAACTCACGACTTCGTCATGACGTTTGAGGGATTTTGGCCATTTTTCAAAGAACGAGTACTTGCATATTTGCAACGCTTGGATTGCCGGCGTTCGAAGAATTGAGCGTGACTTTTGCAGACGGTGTCCGTTTTGGGCCCATAAGTACTTTTTGAAAATGTAGCGACCATTTTGGATTGAACTCACCGCTTCGTCATGACGTATGAGGGATTTAAACCATTTTTCGAAAAATGAGCACTTGCGTATTTGGATTGTTGGCATGCGAAGAATTGAGTGTAACTTTTACAGACGGTGTCCGTTTTGGGCCCATGAGTACTTTTCGAAAATTTAGCGACCATTTTGGATTGAACTCATGACTTCGTCGTGACGTTTGAGGGATTTCGGCCATTTTTCAAAGAATGAGCACTTGCATATTTACAACGCTTGGATTACCGGCCTTCGAAGAAATTAGCGTGACTTTTGCAGACGGTGTCTGTTTTGGGCCTAAGTACTTTTCGAAATTGTAGCGACCACTTAGGATTGAACTCACAACTTCCTCATGATGTATGAGGGATTTAAGCTATTTTTTAAAGAACGAGCACTTGCGTATTCGGATTTTCGACACACGAAGAATTGAGTGTCACTTTTGCAGACGGTGTCCGTTTCGGGCCCATAAGTACTTTTCAGAAATGTAGCGACCGTTTTGGATTGAACTCACAACTTCGTCGTGTTGTTTGAGGGATTTCGGCCATTTTTCGAAGAACGAACACTTGCATATTTACAACGCTTGGATTGCCGGCGTTCGAAGAATTGAGCGTGACTTTTGCAGACGGTGTCCGTTTCGGGCCCATAAGTACTTTTCAGAAATGTAGCGACCGTTTTGGATTGAACTCACAACTTCGTCGTGTTGTTTGAGGGATTTCGGCCATTTTTCGAAGAACGAACACTTGCATATTTACAACGCTTGGATTGCCGGCGTTCGAAGAATTGAGCGTGACTTTTGCAGACGGTGTCCGTTTTGGGCCCATAAGTACTTTTCGGAAATGTAGCGACCGTTTTGGACTGAACTCACCGCTTCGTCATGACGTATGAGGGATTTAAGCCATTTTTCGAAGAATGGGCACTTGCGTATTCGGATTGTCCACATGCGAAGAATTGAGCGTAACTTTTGCAGACACTGTCCGTTTTGGGCCCATAAGTGTTTTTCGAAAATGTAGCGACCGTTTTAGATTGAACTCACAACTTCGTCGTGATATTTGAGGGATTTCGGCCATTTTTTGAAGAACGAGCACTTGCATATTTACAACTCTTGGATTGCCGACGTTCAAAGAATTGAGCGTGACTTTTGCAGACGGTGTCAGTTTTGGGCCCGTAAGTACTTTTCAGAAATGTAGCGACCGTTTCAGATTGAACTCACCGCTTTGTCACGACATATGAGGGATTTTGGCCATTTTTTGAAGAACGAGCACTTGCATATTTGCAACGCTTGGATTGTCGGCGTCGAAGAATTGAGCGTGACTTTTGAAGATGGTGTCTATTTTGGGCCATAAGTACTTTTCGGAAATGTAGCGACCATTTTGGATTGAACTCACGACTTTGTCGTGACATTTGAGGGATTTTGGCCGTATTTCGAAAAACGAGCACTTGCATACCTACAACGCTTGGATTGTCGGCGTTCAAAGAATTAAGCGTGACTTTTGCAGACGGTGCCCATTTTGGGCCCATAAGTACTTTTCAAAAATGTAGCTACTGTTTTGGATTGAACTCACCACTTCATCATGACATATGAGGGATTTAACCCATTTTTCGAAGAACGAGCATTGCGTATTTGGATTGTCGGCATGCGGAGAATTGAGCATAACTTTTGCAGACGGTGTTCGTTTTGGGCCCATAAGTCCTTTTCGAAAATGTAGCGACCGTTTTGGATTGAACACATGACTTTGTCATGACATTTGAGGGATTTCGGCCATTTTTTGAAGAATGAGCACTTGCATATTTACAACGCATGGATTGGCGGCGTTCGAAGAATTGAGCGTGACTTTTGCAGACGGTGTCTGTTTTGGGCTCATAAGTACTTTTCGGAATTGTACCGACTGTTTTGAATTGAACTCACCGCTTCGTCATGACATATGAGGGATTTCAGCCATTTTTCAAGGAACGAGCACTTGCATATTTGCAACGCTTGGATGCCGGCGTTTGAAGAATTGAGCGTGACTTTTGTAGATGGTGTCCGTTTTGGACCCATAAGTACTTTTAGGAAATGTAGCGACCGTTTTGGATTGAACTCACCGCTTCATCATGACGTATGAGGGATTTAAGCAATTTTTCGATGAACGAGCACTTGCATATTTGGATTGTCGGCTTGCGAAGAATTGAGCGCAAATTTTTGCAGACGGTGTTCGTTTTGGGCACATGAGTACTTTTCAAAAATGTAGTGACCGTTTTGGATTGAACTCACGACTTCGTCGTGACGTTTGATGGATTTTGGCTATTTTTTGAAGAATGAGCCCTTGCATATTTACAATGCTTGGATTGTCGACGTTCGAAGAATTGGGCATGACTTTTGCAGACGGTGTCCGTTTTGGGCCCATAAGTGCTTTTTGAAAATGTAGCGACCGTTTTGGATTAAACTCACTACTTTGTCATGACGTATGAGAGATTTAAGCCATTTTTCAAAGAACGAGCACCAGCGTTTTCGGATTGTCCACATGCGAAGAATTGAGCGTAACTTTTGCAGACAGTGTCCGTTTTGGGCCCATACATACTTTTTGAAAACGTAGCGACCGTATTGGATTGAACATACAACTTCATTGTGATTTTTGAGGGATTTCGGCCATTTTTCAAAGAACGAACACTTGCATATTTGGATTGTCGGCTTGCAAAGAATTGAGCGTAAATTTTTGCAGACGGTGTTCGTTTTGGGCACATGAGTACTTTTCGAAAATGTAGCGACCGTTTTGGATTGAACTCACGACTTCGTCGTGACGTTTGATGGATTTTGGCTATTTTTTGAAGAACGAGCCCTTGCATATTTACAACGCTTGGATTGTCGACGTTCGAAGAATTGGGCATGACTTTTGCAGACGGTGTCCGTTTTGGGCCCATAAGTACTTTTTGAAAATGTAGCGACCGTTTTGGATTGAACTCACTGCTTCGTCATGAACACTTGCATATTTGGAACGCTTGGATTGTCGACGTTCGAAGAATTGAGCGTAACTTTCGCACACGGTGTCCGTGTCCGTTTTGGGCCCATAAGTACTTTTTGAAAATGTAGCGACCGTTTTGGATTGAACTCACTACTTCGTCATGACGTATGAGAGATTTAAGCCATTTTTCGAAGAACGAGCACCTGCATTTTCGGATTGTCCACATGCGAAGAATTGAGCGTAACTTTTGCAGACAGTGTCCGTTTTGGGCCCATACATACTTTTTGGAAACGTAGCGATCATATTGGATTGAACATACAACTTCATTGTGATTTTTGAGGGATTTTGACCATTTTTCAAAGAACGAGCACTTGCATATTTTCAACGCTTGGACTGCCGGCGTTCGAAGAATTGAGCGTGACTTTTGTAGAGGGTCTCCGTTTTGGGCCCATAAGTACTTTTCGGAAATGTAGCTACCGTTTTGGATTGAACTCACTGCTTTGCCATGACGTATGAGGGATTTAACCCATTTTTCGAAGAACGAGCACTGGCGTACTTGGATTGTCCACATGCGAAGAATTGAGTGTAATTTTTGTAGATGGTGTCCTTTTTTGGCCCATAAGTACTTTTCGAAAATGTAGCGACCGTTTTGGATTGAACTCACCACTTCGTCGTGACATTTGAGGGATTTTGGCCATTTTTTGAAGAATGGGCACTTGCATATTTACAATGCTTGGGTTGCCGGCGTTCAAAGAATTGAGCGTGACTTTTGCATATGGTATCTGTTTTGGGCCCATAAGTACTTTTCGAAATTGTAGGGACCGTTTCGGATTGAACTCACCACTTCGTCATGTCGTGTGAGGGATTTTAGCCATTTTTCAAAGAATGAGCACTTCCATATTTGCAACGCATGGATGCCGGCGTTCGAAGATTTGAGCGTGACTTTTGCAGATAGTGTCCGTTTTGGACGCAGAAGTACTTTTAGGAAATGTAGTGACCGTTTTAGAATGAACTCACCACTTCATCATGATGTACGAGGGATTTAAGCTATTTTTCGAAGAACGAGCACTTACGTATTTGGATTGTCGACATGCGAAGAATTGAGCGTAACTTTTGCAGACGGTGTCCGTTTTGGGCTCATAAGTACTTTTCGAAAATGTAGCGACCATTTTGGATTGAACTCATGACTTCGTCCTGATGTTTGAGGGATTTTGGCCATTTTTTGAAGAATGAGCACTTGCATATTTACAACGCTTGGATTGTCGGCGTTCGAAGAATTGAGCATGACTTTTGCAGACGGTGTCCGTTTTGGGCCCATAAGTACTTTTCGGAAATGTAGCGAACATTTTGGATTGAACTCACCGCTTCGTCAAGATGTATGAGGGATTTAAGCTATTTTTTTAAGAACGAGCACTTGCGTATTTGGATTGTCGACATGCGAAGAATGGAGCGTAACTTTTGCAGATGGTGTCCGTTTTTGGCTCATAAGTACTTTTTGGAAATGTAGCGACAGTTTTGGATTGAACTCACGACTTCATCGTGATGTTTGTGGGATTTCGGCCATTTCTCGAAGAACGAGCACTTGCGTATTTACAACGCTTGGATTGCCAGAATTCGAAGAATTGAGCGTAACTTTTGCATACGGTGTCGGTTTTGGGCCCATAAGTACTTTTTGGAATTGTAGCGACCGTTTTGGATTGAACTCACCTCTTCGTCATGTCGTATGAGGGATTTTGGCCATTTTTTGAAGAACGAGCACTTGCATATTTGCAACGCTTGGATGCCCGCGTTCGAAGAATTGAGCGTGATTTTTGCAGATAGTGTCCGTTTTGGAACCATAAGTACTTTTAGAAAATGTAGCGACCGTTTTGGATTGAACTAACCACTTCATCATAACGAATGAGGGATTTGAACCATTTTTTGATGAACGAGCACTTGTATATTTGGATTGTTGGCTTACGAAGAATTGAGCGTAAATTTTACAGACGGTGTCCACTTTAGGCCCATAAGTACTATTCGGAAATGTAACGACCATTTTGGATTGAACTCACAACTTCGTAGTGACGTATGAGGGATTTGGGCCACTTTTTGAAGAACGAGCACTTGCATATTTACAACGCTTGGATTGCCGGTGTTCGAAGAATTAAGAGTGTCATTTGCAGACGGTGTCCATTTTTTGCCCATAAGTGCTTTTCAGAAATGTAGCGACCATTTTGGATTGAACTCACTGCTTCGTCATGACGTACGAGGGATTTAAGCCATTTTTCAAAAAATGAGCACTTGCGTATTTGGGTTGTCAGAATGCAAAGAATTGAGCGTAACTTTTGCCGACAGTGTCCATTTTTGGCCCATACTTTTCGAAATGTAGCGACCGTTATGGGTTGAACTCACAACTTCATCATGACGTTTGAGGGATTTCTGCCATTGTTCAAAGAATGAGCAGTTGGATATTTACAACACTTGGATTGGAGGCGTTCGAAGAATTGAGCGTGACTTTTGCAGACGGAGTCCGTTTTGGGCCAATAAGTAATTTTCGAAAACGTAGCGACCGTTTTGGATTGAACTCACCGCTTCATCATGAGTATGAAGGATTTAACCCATTTTTCAAAGAACGAACACTGGCGTACTTGGATTGTCAGCATGTGAAGAATTGAGCGTAACTTTTGTAGACGGTGTCCATTTTGGGCCCATAAGTACTTTTAGAAAATGTAGTGACCGTTTTAGATTGAACTCACCACTTCGTCGTGACGTTTGAGGGATTTCGGCCATTTTTCGAAGAACGAGCACTTGCATATTTACAACGCTTGGATTGCCGGCGTTGGAAGAATTGAGCGTGACTTTAGCAGACGGTGTCCGTTCTGGGCCCATAAGTACTTTTCGAAAATGTATCTACCGTTTTGGATTGAACTCACCCCTTCGTCGTGACGTATGAGGGATTTCGGCCATTTTTTGAAGAACGCGCACTTGCATATTTGCAAAGCTTGGATTGCCAACGTTCGAAGAATTGAGCGTGACTTTTGTAGACGGTGTCCGTTTTGGGCCCATAAGTACTTTTCGGAAATGTAGCGACCCGAAGAATTGAGCGTGACTTTTGTAGACGGTGTCCGTTTTGGGCCCATAAGTACTTTTCGAAAATGTAGCGACCGTTTTGGATTGAACTCACCACTTCGTCATGACATTTAAGGGATTTAAGCCATTTTCAAACAACGAGCACGTGCGTACTTAGATTGTCGGCATGCGATGAATTGAGCATAACTTTTGCAGACGGTGCCCGTTTTGGGCCCATAAGTACTTTTCGACAATGTAGCGACCGTGTTGGATTGAACTCACCACTTCGTCGGGACGTTTGAGGAATTTCGGCCATTTTTCGAAGAATGTGCACTTGTATAATTACAACGTTTGGATGGCCAGCGTTCGATGAATTGTGCGTGACTTTTGCAGACGGTGTCCGTTTTGGGCCCATAAGTACTTTTCGAAAATGTAGCCACCATTTCGGATTGAACTCTCCACTTCGTCATGACGTATGACGAATTTCAGCCATTTTTCAAAGAACGAGCACTCGCATATTTGCAACGCTTGGATTTCTGGTGTTTGAAGAATTGAGCGTGACTTTGCAGATGGTGTCTGTTTTGGACCCATAAGTACTTTTAGGAAATGTAGCAACCATTTTGGATTGAACTTGCCGATTCATCATGACGTATGAGGGATTTAAGCCATTTTTCGATGAACGAGCACTTGCATATTTGGATTGTCGGCATGCAAAGAATTGAGCGTAACTTCTGCAGACGGTGTCCATTTTGGGCCCATACTTTTCAAAAAAGTAGTGACCATTTTGGATTGAACTCACAACTTTGTCGTGATGTTTAAGGGATTTCGGCCATTTTTCGAAGAACGGGCATTGCATATTTGCAACGCTTGGACTGGAGATGTTCGAAGAATTGAGCGTGACTTTTGCAAATGGTAGCCGTTCTGGACCCATAAGTACTTTTAGGAAATGTAGCGACCGTTTTGGATTAAACTCACCACTTCGTCATGACGTATGTCGGATTTAAGCGATTTTTTGAAGAATGAGCACTTGCATATTTGGATTGTCAGCATGTGAAGAATTGAGCGTAACTTTTGCAGACGATGTCCATTTTGGGCCCATAAGTACTTTTCGAAAATGTAGCGACCGTTTTAGATTGAACTTGCCGATTCATCATGACGTATGAATGTTTTAACCCATTTTTTGAAGAACGAGCACTTGCATATTTCGATTGCCGGCATGTGAAGAATTGAGCATCACTTTTGCAGACGGTGTCCGTTTTGGGCCCATAAGCACTTTTCGAAAATGTAGCAACCGTTTTGGATTGAACTCGCAACTTCATCGTGACGTATGAGGGATTTTGGTCATTGTTCGAAGAACAAGCACTTACATACTTACAATGCTTGGATTGCCTGCGTTCGAAGAATTGAGCGTGACTTTTGCAGACGGTGTCCGTTTTGGGCTCATAAGTACTTTTCAAAAATGTAGCGACCGTTTTGGATTGAACTCACCTCTTCATCAAGACTAATGAGGGATTTTGGCCATTTTTCGAAGAACGAGCACTTGCATATTTGCAACGCTTGGATTGCCGGCGTTCGAAGAATTGAGCGTGACTTTTGCAGACGGTGTCCGTTTTGGGCTCATAAGTACTTTTCAAAAATGTAGCGACCGTTTTGGATTGAACTCACCTCTTCATCAAGACTAATGAGGGATTTTGGCCATTTTTCGAAGAACGAGCACTTGCATATTTGCAACGCTTGGATTGCCGGCGTTCGAAGAATTGAGCGTGACTTTTGCAGACGGTGTCTGTTTTGGGCCCATAAGTACTTTTCGAAATTGTAGCGACCATTTTGGATTAAACTCACCACTTCGTCATGACGTATGAGGGATTTCGGCCTTTTTTCGAAGAATGAGCACTTTTATATTTGCAGCGCTTGAATTGTTGATGTTCGAAGAATTTAGCGTGACTTTTGCAGACGGTTTTCGTTTTGGGCCCATAAGTACTTTTCGGAAATGTAGCTACCGTTTTGGATTGAACTCACCGCTTCGTCATGACGTATGAGGGATTTTGGCCATATTTTGAAGAACGAGTACTTGCATATTTGTAACACTTGGATTGCAGGCGTTCGAAGAATTGAGTTTGATGTTTGCAGATGGTGTCCGTTTTGGACCCATAAGTACTTTCAGAAAATGTAGTGACCGTTTTGGATTGAACTCACAGCTTCATCATGACATAAGAGGGATTTAAGCCACTTTTCTAAGAACGAGCACTTGCGTGCTTGGATTGTCGGCATACAAAGAATTGAGCGTCGCTTTCGCAGACGGTGTCCGTTTTGGGCCCATAAGTACTTTTCAAAAATGCAGCGACCGTTTTGGATTGAACTCATGACTTCATCGTGACGTTTGAGGGATTTCGGCCATTGATCGAAGAACGAGCACTTGCATATTTACAACGCTTGGATTGTCGGCGTTCGAAGAGTTGAGCGTGACTTTTGCAGACGGTATCTGTTTTGGGCCCATAAGTACTTTTCGGAGATGTAGCGACCATTTTGGACTGAACACACCACTTCGTCATGACGTATGAGGGATTTTTGCCATTTTTCGAAGAACGAGCACTTGCACGTTTGCAACGCTTGGATTGCCGGCGTTCGATGAATTGAGCGTGACTTTTGCAGATGGTGTCCGTTTCGAACCCATAAGTACTTTTAGGTAATGTAGCGACTATTTTGAATTGAACTCACTGCTTCGTCATGACGTATGAGGGATTTCGGCCATTTTTCAAAGAATGAGCACTTGCATATTTGCAACGCTTGGATTGTCGACGTTTAAAGAATTGAGCGTGACTTTTTGTAGATGCTTTCTATTTTGGACCCATAAGTACTTTTCAGAAATGTAGCAACCGTTTTGGATTGAACTCATGACTTCGTCGTGACGTTTGAGGGATTTCAGCCATTTTTTGACGAACGAGCACTTGCATACTTACAACGCTTGGATTGTCGGCGTTCAAAGAATTGAGCGTGACTTTTGCAGACGGTGTCCGTTTTGGGCCCAGAAGTACTTTTCGGAAATGTAGCTACCATTTTTGATTGAAGTCACTGCTTCGTCATGACGTATGAGGGATTTCAGCCATTTTTTGAAGAACGAGCACTTGCGGATTTGGATTGTCGGCATGCGAAGAATTGAGCGTAATTTATGCAGATGGTGTTCGTTTTGGGCCCATAGGTACTTTTCGGAAATGTAGCGACCGTTTTGGATTGAACTCATAACATCATCATGACGTATGAGGGATTTTGGCCATTTTTTGAAGAACGAGCACTTGCATATTTACAACGCTTGGATTGTCGACGTTCAAAGAATTGAGCGTGACTTTTGCAGACGGTGCCCGTTTTGGGCCAAAAAGTATTTTTTGGAAATGTAGCGACCGTTTTGGATTGAACTCGCAACATCGTCATTACGTTTGAGGGGTTTTGGCCATTTTTTGAAGAACAAGCACTTGCATCTTTACATCACTTGGATTGTCGACGTTCGAAGAATTGAGCGTGACTTTTGTAGACGGTGTTCGTTTTGGGCCCATAAGTACTTTTCAAGAATGTGGCGACTGTTTAGAATTGAACTCACCGCTTCATCATGGTGTATGAGGGATTTCGATCATTTTTCGAAGAACGAGCACTTGCATATTTGCAACGCTTGGATTCTTGGTGTTCGAAGAATTGAGCGTGACTTTTGCAGACGGTGTCTATTTTGGACCCATAAGAATTTTTCGGAAATGTAGTGATCGTTTTGGATTGAACTCACAACTTCAACGTGACGTTTGAGGAATTTTGGCCATTTTTTGAAGAACGAGCACTTGCATACTTATAACGCTTGGATTGTCGGTGTTCGAAGAATTGAGCGTGACTTTTGCAGACAGTGTCCGTTTTGGGCCCATAAGTACTTTTCGAAAATGTAGCGACCGTTTTGGATTGTACTCACCACTTTGTCATGACGTATGAGGGATTTAAGCCATTTTTTGAAGAACGAGCACTTCCGTGTTTGGATTGTCGGCATGCGAAGAATTGAGCGTAACTTTTGCAGACGGTGTCCGTTTTGGGACCATAAGTACTTTTCGAAAATTCAGCGACCGTTTCGGATTAAACTCACGACTTCATCGTGACATTTGAGGGATTTTGGCCATTTTTCGAAGAACGAGCACTTGCATACTTACAACGCTTGGATTGCCGGCGTTCGAAGAATTGAGCATGACTTTTGCAGACGGTGTCCGTTTTGGGACCATAAGTACTTTTCGAAAATTCAGCGACCGTTTCGGATTAAACTCACGACTTCATCGTGACATTTGAGGGATTTTGGCCATTTTTCGAAGAACGAGCACTTGCATACTTACAACGCTTGGATTGCCGGCGTTCGAAGAATTGAGCATGACTTTTGCAGACGGTGTCCGTTTTGGGCCCACAAGTACTTTTTAAAAATGTAGCGACCATTTTGGATTGAACTCACCGCTTGATCATGACTTATGAGGGATTTTGGCCATTTTTCGAAGAACGAGCACTTGCATATTTGCAACGCTTGGATTATCGACGTTCGAAGAATTGAGCATGACTTTTGCAGATGGTGTCCGTTTTGGACCTAAAAGTACTTTTAAGAAATGTAGAGACCATTTTGGATTGAACTCACCGCATATTCATGACGTATGAGGGATTTAACCCATTTTTCGATGAACGAGCACTTGCATATTTGGATTGCTGGCATGCAAAGAATTGAGCGTCACTTTTGCAGACGGTGTCCATTTTGGGCCCACACTTTTCGAAAATGTAGGGACCATTTTGGATTGACCTCACAACTTCGTCGTGATGTTTGAGGGATTTTAGCCATTTTTTGAAGAACGAGCACTTGCATATTTGCAACGCTTTGATTGGCGATGTTCGAAGAATTGAGCGTGACTTTTGCAGATGGTATCCGTTTTGGACCCATAAGTACTTTTAGGAAATGTAGCGACCGCTTATAACGCTTGGATTGTCGGCGTTCGAAGAATTTGGACCCATAAGTACTTTTTGAAAAGGTAGCGACCCTTTTGGATTGATCTCACCGCTTCGTCATGACGTATGAGGGATTTAAGCTATTTTTCGAAGAACGAGCACTTGCATACTTACAACGCTTGGATTGCCGGCGTTCGAAGAATTTGGACCCATAAGTACTTTTTGAAAAGGTAGCGACCCTTTTGGATTGATCTCACCGCTTCGTCATGACGTATGAGGGATTTAAGCTATTTTTCGAAGAACGAGCACTTGCATACTTACAACGCTTGGATTGCCGGCGTTCGAAGAATTTGGACCCATAAGTACTTTTTGAAAAGGTAGCGACCCTTTTGGATTGATCTCACCGCTTCGTCATGACGTATGAGGGATTTAAGCTATTTTTCGAAGAACGAGCACTTGCATATTTGGAACGCTTGGAGAGTCGGCGTACGAAGAATTGAGCGTGACTTTTGCAGATGGTATCCGTTTTGGACCCATAAGTACTTTTAGGAAATGTAGCGACCATTTTGGATTGAACTCACCGCTTCGTCATGACGTATGAGGGATTTAAGCCATTTTTCGAGGAATGAGCACTTACAAATTTGGATTGTCGACATGCAAAGAATTGAGCGTAACTTTTGCAGACTTTCTCCGTTTCGGGCCCATAAAATACTTTTCGAAAATGTAGCGACCGTTTTGGATTGAACTCTCAACTTCGTCGTGACGTATGAGGGATTTTGGCCATTTTTTGAAGAACGAGCACTTGCATAGTTACAACGCTTGGATTGCCGGCGTTCGAAGAATTGAGCGTGACTTTTACGGACGGTGTCCGTTTTGGGCTCATAAGTACTTTTCGAAAATGTAGCGACCATTTTGGAATGAACTCACCACTTCATCGTAATGTATGAGGGATTTAAGCTATTTTTCGAAGAATGAGCACTTGCGTATTTGGATTGTCGACATGCGAAGAATTGAGCTTAACTTTTGCAGACGGTGTCTGTTTTGGCTCATAAGTACTTTTCGAAATGTAGCGACCGTTTTGGATTGAACTCATGATTTCTTCATGATGTTTGAGGGATTTTGGTCATTTTTCGAAGAATGAGCACTTGCATATTTACAATGCTTGGATTGCCAGCATTCGAAGAATTGAGCGTGACTTTTGGAGACGGTGTCCGTTTTGAGCCCATAAGTACTTTTCGGAAATGTAGCGATCATTTTGGATTGAACTCACCACTTCATCAAGATGTATGAGGGATTTAAGTTATTTTTCGAAGAACGAGCACTTGCATATTTGGATTGTCGACATGCGAAGAATTGAGCGTAACTTTTACAGACGGTGTCCGTTTTGGTCTCATAAGTACTTTTCGAAAATGTAGCGACCGTTTTGGATTGAACTCACGACTTCATCATGACGTTTTTGGGATTTCAGCCATTTTTCGAAGAATGAGCACTTGCATACTTACAATGCTTGGATTGCCGAAATTCGAAGAATTGAGCGTGACATTTGCTGATGGTGTCGATTTTGGGCCCATAAGTACTTTTTGGAATTGTAGCAACCATTTTGGATTGAACTCACCGCTTCGTCATGATGTATGAGGGATTTAAGCTATTTTTCGAAGAACGAGCACTTGCGTATTTGGATTGTTGACATGCGAAGAATTGAGCGTAACTTTTGCAGACGATGTCTGTTTTGGGCCCATAAGTACTTTTCGAAAATGTAGCGACCGTTTTGGATTGAACTCACCACTTCGTCGGGACGTTTGAGGGATTTCAGCCATTTTTCGAAGAATGTGCCCTTGCATAATTACAACGTTTGGATTTTCGACGTTCGAAGAATTGAGCGTGACTTTTGCAGACGGTGTCCGTTTTGTGCCCATAAGTACTTTTTGGAAATGTAGCCACCGTTTTGGATTGAACTCACCACTCCATCATGACGTATGATGGATTTTGGCCATTTTTCAAGAAACGAGCACTTGCATATTTACAACGCTTGGATTTCTGGCATTCGAAGAATTGAGCGTGACTTTTGTAGATGGTGTCCGTTTTGGACCCATAAGTACTTTTAGGAAATGTAGCGACCAGTTTGGATTGAACTCATAACTTCATCATGACGTATGAGGGATTTAAGCCATTTTTCGATGAACGAGCACTTGCATATTTGGATTGTCAACATCCGAAGAATTGAGCGTAACTTTTACAGACGATGTCCGTTTTTGGCCCATACTTTTCGAAAATGTATGGACCGTTTTGGATTGAACTCACAACTTCGTCGTGATGTTTGAGGGATTTTGGCCATTTTTCGAAGAACGAGCACTTGCATATTTGCAACGCTTGGATTGGCGATGTTTGAAAAATTGAGCGTGACGTTTGCAAATGATATCCGTTCTGGACCCATAAATACTTTTAGGAAATGTAGCGACCGTTTTGGATTGAACTCACCACTTCGTTATGACGTATGAGGGATTTAAGTGATTTTTCGAAGAACAAGCACTTGCATATTTGGATTGTCGCCATGCGAAGAATTGAGCGTAACTTTAGCAGACGGTGTCCATTTCGGGCCCATAAGTACTTTTCGGAAATGTAGCGACCATTTTGGATTGAACTCGCCACTTCGTCGTGACGTATGAGGGACATTGGCTATTTTTTAAAGAAATAGCACTTGCATATTTACAATGCTTGGATTTCCGGCGTTCGAAGAATTGAGCGTAACTTTTGCAGACGGTGTCCGTTTTGGCCCATAAGTACATTTCAAAAATGTAGCGACCGTTTTGGAATGAACTCACCACTTCGTCGTAATGTATGAGGGATTTAAGCTATTTTTCGAAGAACGAGCACTTGCGTATTTGGATTGTCGACATGCGAAGAATTGAGCGTAACTTTTGCAGACGGTGTCCGTTTTGGGCTCATAAGTATTTTTTGAAAATGTAGCGACCGCTTTGGATTGAACTCATGACTTCGTCATGATGTTTGAGGGATTTTGGCCATTTTTTGAAGAATGAGCACTTGCGTATTTACAATGCTTGGATTGTCGGCGTTCGAAGAATTGAGCGTGACTTTTGCAGACGGTGTCCGTTTTGAGCCCATAAGTACTTTTCGAAAATGCAGCGATCGTTTTGGATTGAACTCACCGCTTCCTCAAGATGTATGAGGGATTTAAGCTATTTTTCGAAGAACGAGCACTTGCGTATTTGGATTGTCGACATGCGAAGAATTGAGCGTAACTTTTATAGACGGTATCCATTTTGGGCTCATAAGTACTTTTCGAAAATGTAGCGACCGTTTTGGATTGAACTCACAACTTCATCGTGACGTTTGTGGGATTTCGGCCATTTTTCAAAGAATGAGCACTTGCATATTTACAATGCTTGGATTGCCGAAATTCGAAGAATTGAGCGTGACTTTTGCTGACGGTTCGGTTTTGGGCCCATAAGTACTTTTTGGAATTGTAGCGACCATTTTGGATTGAACTCACCGCTTTATCACGATGTATGAGGGATTTAAGCTATTTTTCGAAGAACGAGCACTTGCGTATTTGGATTGTCGACATGCGAAGAATTGAGCGTAACTTTTGCAGACGATGTCCGTTTTGGGCCCATAAGTTATTTTCGAAAATGTAGCGACCGTTTTGGATTGAACTCACCACTTCGTCGGGATGTTTGAGGGATTTTGCCCATTTTTTGAAGAATGTGCACTTGCATAATTACAACGTTTGGATTGCTGGCGTTCGAAGAATTGAGCATGACTTTTGCAGACGGTGTCCGTTTTGTGCCCATAAGTACTTTTTGAAAATGTAGCCACCATTTTGGATTGATCTCACCGCTTCGTCATGATGTTTGATGGATTTCGGCCATTTTTCAAGGAACGAGCACTTGCATATTTACAACGCTTGGATTTCTGGCGTTCAAAGAATTGAGCGTGACTTTTGCAGATGGTGTCCGTTTTGGACCCATAAGTACTTTTTGGAAATGTAGTGACAATTTTGGATTGAACTCACCACTTCATCATGACGTATGAGGGATTTAAGCCATTTTTCGATGAACGAACACTTGCATATTTGTATTGTCGACATCCGAAGAATTAAGCGTAGCTTTTGCTGACGGTGTCCATTTTTGGCCCATACTTTTCGAAAATGTAGGGACTGTTTTGGATTGAACTCACAACTTCGTCGTGATGTTTGAAGGATTTTGGCCATTTTTTGAAGAACGAGCACTTGCATATTTGCAACGCTTGGATTGGCGATGTTCGAAGAATTGAGCGTGACTTTTGAGATGATATCCGTTCTGGACCCATAAATACTTTTAGGAAATGTAGCTACCGTTTTGGATTGAACTCACCACTTCGTCATGACGTATGAGGGATTTAAGTGATTTTTCGAAGAACAAGCACTTGCATATTTGGATTGTCGCCATGCGAAGAATTGAGCGTAACTTTTGCAGACGGTGTCCATTTTGGGCCCATAAGTACTTTTCGGAAATGTAGAGACCGTTTTGGATTGAACTCACCACTTCTTCGTGACGGATGAGGGACTTCGGCTATTTTTCAAAGAAATAGCACTTGCATATTTACAACGCTTGGATTGCCGACGTTCGAAGAATTGAGCGTAACTTTTGCAGACGGTGTCCATTTTGGCCCATAAGTACATTTAGAAAATGTAGCGACCATTTTGGAATGAACTCACTACTTCGTCGTAATGTATGAGGGATTTAAGCTATTTTTCGAAGAACGAGCACTTGCGTATTTGGATTGTCGACATGCGAAGAATTGAGCGTAAGTTTTGCAGACGGTGTCCGTTTTGGGCTCATAAGTACTTTTCGAAAATGTAGCGACCATTTTGGATTGAACTCATGACTTCGTCATGATGTTTGAGGGATTTTGGCCATTTTTCGAAGAATAAGCACTTGCATATTTACAACGCTTGGATTGCCAGCGTTCGAAGAATTGAGCGTGACTTTTGCAGACGGTGTCCGTTTTGAGCCCATAAGTACTTTTCGGAAATGTAGCGATCGTTTTGGATTGAACTCACCGCTTCGTCAAGATGTGTGTGGGATTTAAGCTATTTTTCGAAGAATTAGCACTTGCGTATTTGGATTGTCGACATGCGAAGAATTGAGAGTAACGTTTACAGACGGTGTCCGTTTTGGGCTCATAAGTACTTTTCGAAAATGTAGCGATCGTTTTGGATTGAACTCACGACTTCATCGTGACATTTGTGGGATTTTGGCCATTTTTCGAAGAATGAGCACTTGCATATTTACAACACTTGGATTGCCGAAATTCGAAGAATTGAGCTTGACTTTTGCTGACGGTGTCGATTTTGGGCCCATAAGTACTTTTTGGAATTGTAGCGACCATTTTGGATTGAACTCATCGCTTCGTCACGATGTATGAGGGATTTAAGCTATTTTTCAAAGAACGAGCACTTGCGTATTTGGATTGTTGACATGCGAAGAATTGAGCGTAACTTTTGCAGACGATGTCCATTTTGGGCCCATAAGTACTTTTCGAAAATGTAGCGATCGTTTTGGATTGAACTCACCACTTCGTCGAGACGTTTGAGGGATTTCGGCCATTTTTTGAAGAATGTGACTTGCATAATTACAACGTTTGGATTGTCGGCGTTCGAAGAATTGAGCGTGACTTTTGTAGACGGTGTCTGTTTTATGCCCATAAGTACATTTTGGAAATGTAGCCACCGTTTTGGATAGAACTCACCGCTTCATCATGACATATGACGGATTTCGGCCATTTTTCAAGGAACGAGCACTTACATATTTACAACGCTTGGATTTCTGGCGTTCGAAGAATTGAGCGTGACTTTTGTAGATGGTGTCCGTTTTGGACCCATAAGTACTTTTAGGAAATGTAGCGATCATTTTGGATTGAACTCAACACTTCATCATGACGTATGAGGGATTTAAGCAATTTTTCGATGAACGAGCACTTGCATATTTGGATTGTCGACATCCGAAGAATTGAGCGTAACTTTTACAGACGGTGTCCGTTTTTGGCCCATACTTTTCGAAAATGTATGGACCATTTTGGATTGAACTCACAACTTCGTCGTGATGTTTGAGGGATTTTGGCCATTTTTCAAAGAACGAGCACTTGCATATTTGCAACACTTGGATTGGCAATGTTCGAAGAATTGAGCGTGACTTTTGCAGATGATATTCGTTCTGGACCCATAAATACTTTTAGGAAATGTAACTACCGTTTTGGATTGAACTCACCACTTCGTCATGACGTATGAGAGATTTAAGTGATTTTTCAAAGAACAAGCACTTGCATATTTGGATTGTCCGCATGCGAAGAATTGAGCGTAACCTTTGCAGACGGTGTCCATTTTGGGCCCATAAGTACTTTTCGGAAATGTAGCGACCATTTTGGATTGAACTCACCACTTCATCGTGACGTATGAGGGACATTGGCTATTTTTTAAAGAAATAGCACTTGCATATTTACAACGCTTGGATTGCCGGCGTTCGAAGAATTGAGCGTAACTTTTGCGGACGGTGTCCGTTTTGGGCCCATAAGTACTTTTCGAAAATGTAGCGACCGTTTTGGATTGAACTCACCACTTCATCATGACGTATAAGGGATTTAAGCCATTTTTCAAAGAACCAGCACATGCGTATTTAGATTGTCGGCATGCGAAGAATGGAGCATAACTTTGGCAGACGGTGTCCGTTTTGGGCCCATAAGTACTTTTCCAAAATGTAGCGACCGTTTTGGATTGAACTCACCTCTTCGTCGAGAGGTTTGAGGGATTTTGGCCATTTTTGGAAAAATGAGCACTTGCATAATTACAACGTTTGGATTGCCGGTGTTCGAGGAATTGAGCGTGACTTTTGTAGACGGTGTCCACTTTGGGCCCATAAGTACTTTTCGGAAATGTAGCCACCGTTTTGGATTGAACCCACTGCTTCGTCATGACGTATGACAGATTTTGGCCATTTTTCAACAAACGAGCACTTGCATATTTGCAACGCTTGGATTTTTGGCGTTCGAAGAATTGAGCATGACTTTTGCAGATGGTGTTCGTTTTGGACCTATAAGTACTTTTAGGAAATGTAGCGACCATTTTGGATTGAACTCACCACTTCATCCTGACGTACGAGGGATTTAACCAATTTTTCGATAAACGACCACTTGTGTATTTGGATTGTCGGCATGCAAAGAATTGAGCGTAACTTTTGCAGACGGTGTCCATTTTGGGACCATAATTTTCTAAAATGTAGCGACCATTTTGGATTGAACTCACAACTTCGTCGTGATGTTTGTTGGATTTCGGTCATTTTTTGAAGAACGAGCACTTACGTATTTGCAACGCTTGGATTGGCGATGTTCGAAGAATTGAGCGTGACTTTTGCAGATGGTATCCGTTCTGGACCCATAAGTAATTTTAGGAAATGTAGCGGCCATTTTGGATTGAACTCACCACTTAGTCATGACGTATGAGGGATTTAAGCGATTTTTTGAAGAACGAGCACTTACATATTTGGATTGAGGGCATGCGAAGAATTGAGCATAACTTTTGCAGACAGTGTCCATTTAGGGCCCAAAAGTACTTTTCGGAAATGTAGCGACCGTTTTGGATTGAACTCACGGCTTCGTCGTGACATATGAGGGACTTTGGCTATTTTTCGAAGAACTAGCACTTGCATATTTACAACGCTTGGATTGCCAGCGTTCGAAGAATTGAGCATGACTTTTGCAGACGGTGTCCGTTTTGGGCCCATAAGTACTTTTTGAATATGCAGCTACCGTTTTGGATTGAACTCATCGCTTCGTCATGACGTATGAGGGATTTCGGCAATATTTCGAAGAATAAGCACTTGCATATTTACAGCACTTAGATTGTCGGCGTTCGAAGAATTGAGCGTGACTTTTGCAGACGGTGTCTGCTTTGGGCCCATAAGTACTTTTCGAAAATGTAGCGACCATTTTGGATTGAACTCACCACTTCGTCATGACATATGAGAGATTTCATCCATTTTTCGAAGAACGAGAACTTGTATATTTGCAGCACTTAAATTGCCAGCGTTCGAAGAGTTGAGCGTGACTTTTGCAGACAGTGTTCGTTTTGGGCCCATAAGTACTTTTCGAAAATGTAGGTACCATTTTGGATTGAACTCACCGCTTCGTCATGACGTATTAGGGATTTCGGCAATATTTTGAAAAACGAGTACTTGCATATTTACAGTGCTTAGATTGCCGGCGTTCGAAGAATTGAGCGTAACTTTTGCAGACGGTGTCTGCTTTGGGCCCATAAGTACTTTTCGGAAATGTAGCGACAATTTTAGATTGAACTCACCACTTCGTCATGACGTATGAGAGATTTCGTCCATTTTTTGAAGAACGAGCACTTATATATTTGCAGCGCTTGAATTGCCAGCGTTCGAAGAGTTGAGCGTGACTTTTGCAGACAGTGTTCGTTTTGGGCCCATAACTACTTTTCGAAAATGTAGCTACCGTTTTGGATTGAACTCACCACTTCATCATGACGTATGAGGGATTTCGGCAATATTTCGAAAAACGATCACTTGCATATTTATAACGCTTGGATTGCCAGCGTTCGAAGAATTGAGCGTTACTTTTGCAGACGGTGTCCGTTTTCGGCCCATAAGTACTTTTCGAAAATGTAGCAATCGTTTTGGATTGAACTCACCTCTTCATCATGATGAATGAGGGATTTCGGCCATTTTTCAAAGAACGAGCACCTGCATATTTGCAATGCTTGGATTGCCGGCGTTCAAAGAATTGAGTGTGACTTTTGCAGACGGTGTTTGTTTTGGGCCCATAATTACTTTTCGAAAATGTAGCTACCGTTTTGGACTGAACTCACCGCTTCATCATGACGTATGAGGGATTTCAGCCATTTTTCGAAGAACGAGCACTTGTATATTTGCAGCGCTTGAATTGCCGGCGCTCGAAGAATTGAGCATGACTTTTGCAGACAGTGTCCGTTTTGGGCCCATAAGTACTTTTTGGAAATGTAGCTACCGTTTTGGACTGAACTCACCGCTTCGTCATGACGTATGAGGGATTTCGATAATATTTTGAAGAACGAGCACTTGCATATTTACAACGCTTGGATTGCCGACGTTCGAAGAATTGAGTGTGACGTTTGCAGATGGTGTCCATTTTGGACCCATAAAGTACTTTTAGGAAATGTATTCACCATTTTGGATTGAACTCACCGCTTCATCATGACGTATGAGGGATTTAAGCCACCTTTCGAAGAACGAGCACTTGCGTATTTGGATTGTCGGCATGTGAAGAATTGAGCGTCACTTTTGCAGATGGTGTCCGTTTTGGGCCCATAAGTACTTTTCGGAAATGTAGCAATCATTTTGGATTGAACTCACCTCTTCATCATGATGAATGAGGGATTTCGGCCATTTTTCAAAGAACGAGCACCTGCATATTTGCAATGCTTGGATTGCTGGCGTTCAAAGAATTGAGTGTGACTTTTGCAGACGGTGTCTGTTTTGGGCCCATAATTACTTTTCGAAAATGTAGCTACCGTTTTGGACTGAACTCACCGCTTCATCATGACGTATGAGGGATTTCGGCCATTTTTCGAAGAACGAGCACTTGTATATTTGCAGTACTTGAATTGCCGGCGCTCGAAGAATTGAGCATGACTTTTGCAGACGGTGTCCGTTTTGGGCCCATAAGTAGTTTTTGGAAATGTAGCTACCGTTTTAGACTGAACTCACCGCTTCGTCATGACGTATGAGGGATTTTGATAATATTTTGAAGAACGAGCACTTGCATATTTGCAACGCTTGGATTGCCGACGTTCGAAGAATTGAGTGTGACGTTTGCAGATGGTGTCCGTTTTGGACCCATAAAGTACTTTTAGGAAATGTATTCACCATTTTAGATTGAACTCACCACTTCATCATGACGTATGAGGGATTTAAGCCACCTTTCGAAGAACGAGCACTTGCGTATTTGGATTGTCGGCATGCGAAGAATTGAGCGTCACTTTTGCAGACGGTGTCCGTTTTGGGCCCATAAGTACTTTTCGGAAATGTAGCGACCGTTTTGGATTGAACTCATGACTTCATCGTGACGTTTCAGGGATTTCGGCCATTTTTTGAAGAACGAGCACTTGCATACTTACAACGCTTGGATTGCCGGCGTTCGAAGAAAGGAGCGTGACTTTTACAGACGGTGTCCGTTTTGGGCCCATAAGAACTTTTTGAAAATGTAGCTACCGTTTTAGATTGAACTCACAGCTTTGTCATGATGTATGAGGGATTTTGGCAATATTTCGAAGAACGAGCACTTGCATATTTATAAAGCTTGGATTGCCGACGTTCGAAGAATTGAGCGTTACTTTTGCAGACGGTGTTCGTTTTCGGCCCATAAGTACTTTTCGAAAATGTAGCGACCGTTTTGGATTGAACTCACCTCTTCATCATGATGAATGAGGGATTTTTGCCATTTTTCAAAGAACGAGCACCTGCATATTTGCAACGCTTGGATTGCCGACGTTCGAAAAATTGAGTGTGACTTTTGCAGACGGTGTCTGTTTTAGGCCCATAAGTTCTTTTCGAAAATGTAGCTACTGTTTTGGATTGAACTCACCGTTTCATCATTACGTATGAGGGATTTCGGCCATTTTTCGAAGAACGAGCACTTGTATATTTGCAGCGCTTGAATTGCCGGCGTTCGAAGAATTGTGCGTGACTTTTGCAGACGGTGTTCGTTTTGGGCCCATAAATACTTTTTGGAAATGTAGCTACCGTTTTGGATTGAACTCACCGCCTCGTCATGACGTATGAGGGATTTTAGCCATTTTTTGAAGAACGAGCAATTGCATATTTGCAACGCTTGGATTGCCCGCGTTCAAAGAATTGAGTATGACTTTTACAGATGATGTCCATTTTGGACCCATAAGTACTTTTAGGAAATGTAGCGACCGTTTTGGATTGAACTCACCACTTCATCATGACGTATGGGGGATTTAAGCCACCTTTCAAAGAACGAGCACTTGCGTATTTGGATTGTCGGCATGCGAAGAATTGAGCGCCACTTTTGCGGACGGTGTCCGTTTTGGGCCCATAAGTACTTTTTAAAAATGTAGCAACCGTTTTGGATTGAGCTCATGACTTCGTCGTGACGTTTGAGGGATTTCGGCCCTTTTTCAAAGAATGAGAACTTGCATACTTACAACGCTTGGATTGCCGACGTTCGAAGAATTGAGCGTGACTTTTGCAAACGGTGTCCATTTTGGGCCCATAAGTACTTTTTGGAAATGTAGCGACCGTTTTGGATTGAACTCACCGCTTCATCATGACATATGAGGGATTTTAGCCATTTTTCGAAGAACGAGCAATTGCATATTTGCAACGCTTGGATTGCCCGCGTTCGAAGAATTGAGCGTGACTTTTGTAGATGATGTCCATTTTGGACCCATAAGTACTTTTAGGAAATGTAGCGACCGTTTTGGATTGAACTCACCGATTTGTTATGACGTATGAGGGATTTTAAGCGATTTTTCGAAGAATGAGTACTTGCATATTTTGATTATCGGCATGCGAAGAATCGAGCGTAACTTTTGTAGACGGTGTCCATTTTGGGCCCATAAGTACTTTTCGGAAATGTAGCGACTGTTTTCGATTGAACTCGCAACTTCGTCGTGATGTATGAGGGACTACGGCCATTTTTCGAAGAACTAGCACTTGCATATTTACAATGCTTGGATTGCCGGCGGTGTCCATTTTGGGCCCATAAGTACTTTTCGAAAATGTAGCGGCCATTTTGGATTGAACTCACCTCATCATCAGGACGTATGAGGGATTTTGGCCATTTTTCGAAGAATGAGCACTTACATAATTAAAACGTTTGGATTGCCGGCGTTCGAAAAATTGAGCATGACTTTTGTAGACGGTGTCCGTTTTGTGCCCATAAGCACTTTTCTGAAATGGAGCGACCGTTTTGGATTGAACTCACCGCTTCGTCATGACTTATGAGGGATTTCGTCCATTTTTCAAAGAACGAGCACTTGCACATTTGCAACGCTTGGATTGCCAGCGTTCGAAGAATTGAGCGTGACTTTTGCAGATGGTGTCCGTTTTGGACCCATAAGTACTTTTAGGAAATGTAGCCACCATTTTGGATTGAACTCGCCGCTTCATCATGACGTATGAGGGATTTAACCCATTTTTCGATGAATGAGCACTTGCATATTTGGATTGCCGGCATGTGAAGAATTGAGCGTCACTTTTGCAGACGGTGTCCGTTTTGGGCCCATACTTTTCGAAAATGTAGGGACCATTTTGTATTGAACTTACAACTTCGTCGTGACGTTAGAGGGATTTCGGCCATTTTTCGAAGAACGAGCACTTGCATATTTGCAACGCTTGGATTTGCGATGTTCGAAGAATTGAGCGTGCCTTTTGTAGATGGTGTCCGTTTTGGAACCATAAGTACTTTTAGGAAATGTAGCGATCGTTTTGGATTGAACTCACCGCTTCGTCATAACGTATGAGGGATTTAAGCCATTTTTCGAAGAACGAGCACTTGCAAATTTGGATTGTTGACATTCGAAGAATTGAGCGAAACTTTTGCAAACGTTCTCCGTTTTGGCCCCATAAATACTTTTCAAAAATGTAGTGACTGTTTTCGATTGAACTCGTAACTTCATCATGACGTATGAGGGATTTTGGCCATTTTTCGAAGAACGCGCACTTGCATATTTACAACGCTTGGATTGCCGGTGTTCGAAGAATTGAGCCTTACTTTTGCAGACGGTGTCCTTTTTTAGCCCATTAGTACTTTTCGGAAAATATAGCGATCGTTTTGGATTGAACTCACCGCTTCGTCATGACGTATGAGGGATTTAAGCCATTTTTCAAACAACGAGCACTTACATATTTTGGATTGTCGGCATGCAAAGAATTGAGAGTAACTTTTGCAGATAGTGTCCGTTTTGGGCCCATACTTTTCGGAAATGTAGTGACCGTTATGGGTTGAACTCACAACTTCGTCATGACGTTTGAGGGATTTTGGCCATTTTTTGAAGAACGAGCACTTGCATATTTACAATGCTTGGATTGGCGGCGTACGAAGAATTGAGCGAGACTTTTGCAGACGGTGTCCGTTTTAGGCCCATAAGTAAATTTCGGAAATGTAACGACTGTTTTGGATTGAACTCATCGCTTCACCATGACGTATGAGAGATTTAACCCATTTTTCGAAGAACGAACACTGGCGTACTTGGATTGTCGGCATGTGAAGAATTGAGCGTAACTTTTGTAGACAGTGTCCGTTTTGGGCCCACAAGTACTTTTTGAAATTGTAGCAACCGTTTTGGATTGAACTCAACACTTCATCAAGACGTTTGAGGGATTTCCGCCATTTTTTGAAGAATGAGCACTTGCATATTTACAACGCTTGGATTGCCAGTGTTCGAAGAATTGAGCGTGACTTTTGCAGATAGTTTCCCTTTTGGGCCCGTGAGTACTTTTCGAAAATATAGCGACCGTTTTGGATTGAACTCACCACTGCGTCGTGACATATGAGGTATTTCGGCCATTTTTTGAAGAACGTGCACTTGCATATTTACAACGCTTAAATTGCCGTCGTTCGAAGAATTGAGCATGACTTTTGCAGACGGTGTCCGTTTTGGGCCCATAAGTACTTTTTGAAAATGTAGCTACCGTTTTGGATTGAACTCACCACTTCATCATGACGTATGAGGGATTTAAGCCATTTTTCGAAGAAGGAGCACTTGCATATTAGCAACACTTGGATTGGTGGCGTTCGAAGAATTGAGCGTGACTTTTGCAGACGGTGTCCGTTTTTGGCCCATAAGTACTTTTCTAAAATGTAGCGACCGTTTTTGATTGTACTCACCGCTTCATTATGACTTATGAGGGATTTTGGCCATATTTTGAAGAACGAGCACTAGCATATTTGCCACGCTTGGATTACCGGCGTTCGAAGAATTGAGCGTGACTTTTGCAGATGGTGTCCGTTTTGGACCCATAAGTACTTTTAGGAAATGTAGCCACCATTTTGGATTGAACTCACCACTTCATCATGACGTATGAGGGATTTAACCCATTTTTCGATGAACGAACACTTGCATATTTGGATTGCCGGCATGCGACGAATTGAGCGTCACTTTTACAGACGGTGTCTGTTTTGGGCCCATACTTTTCGAAAATGTAGGAACTGTTTTGGATTGAACTCACCACTTCGTCGTGACGTTTGACGAATTTTGGCCATTTTTTGAAGAACGAGCACTTGCATATTTGCAACGCTTGGATTGGCAATGTTCGAAGAATTGAGCGTGACTTTTACAGATGGTGTCCATTTTTGTCCCATAAGTACTTTTTGGAAATGTAGCGACTGTTTTGGATTGAACTCACGGCTTCGTCATGACATATGAGGGATTTAAGCCATTTTTTGAAGAGCTAGCACTACCAAATTTGGATTGTCGGCATGCGAAGAATTGAGCGTAACTTTTGCAGACGTTCTCCATTTCAGGCCCATAAGTACTTTTCAAAAATGTAGTGACTGTTTAGAATTGAACTCACCACTTCATCATGACGCATGAGGGATTTTGGCCATTTTTTGAAGAACGAGTACTTGCATATTTTCAATGCTTGGATTGTCGGTGTTCGAAGAATTGAGCGTGACTTTTCCAGACGGTGTCTGTTTTGGTCCCATAAGTGCTTTTCGAAAATGTAGCGACCGTTTTGGATTGAACTCACCACTTTGTCATGACGTATGAGGGATTTCGGTTATTTTTCAAAGAACGAGCACTTGCATATTTGCAACGCTTGGATTGTTGGTGTTCGAAGAATTGAGCGTGACTTTTGCAGACAGTGTCTGTTTTGGACCCATAAGTAATTTTCAGAAATGTAGCGACCGTTTTGGATTGAACTCATGACTTCATCGTGATGTTTGAGGGATTTCAGCCATTTTTTGAAGAATGAGCACTTGCATACTTACAACGCTTGGATTGCTGGCGTAAGAAGAATTGAGCGTGACGTTTGCAGAAGGTGTCCGTTTTGGGCCCATGAGTACTTTTCGGAAATGTAGCTACCATTTTGGACTGAGCTCACCACTTCATCATGACGTATGAGGAATTTAAGCCATTTTTTTAGAACGGGCACTTGCGTATTTGGATTGTCGGCGTGCGAAGAATTGAGCGTAACTTTTGTAGACGGTGTCCATTTTGGGCCCATAAGTACTTTTCGAAAATGTAGCGACCATTTTGGATTGAACTCACCACTTTGTCAGGACGTTTGAGGGATTTCGACCATTTTTTGAAGAATGAGCACTTGCATAATTACAACGTTTGGATTGCCGGCGTTCAAAAAATTGAGCATGACTTTTGCAGACGGTGTCCGTTTTGTGCCCATAAGCACTTTTTAGAAATGGAGCGACCGTTTTGGATTGAACTCACCGCTTCGTCATGACTTATGAGGGATTTCGGCCATTTTTCAAAGAACGAGCACTTGCACATTTGCAACGCTTGGATTGCCGGCGTTCGAAGAATTGAGCGTGACTTTTGCAGATGGTGTCCGTTTTGGATCCATAAGTACTTTTAGGAAATGTAGCCACCATTTTGGATTGAACTCGCCGCTTCATCATGACGTATGAGGGATTTAACCAATTTTTCGATGAACGAGCACTTGCATATTTGGATTGCCGGCATGCGAAGAATTGAGCGTCACTTTTGCAGACGGTGTCCATTTTGGGCCCATACTTTTCGAAAACGTAGGGACCGTTTTGGATTGAACTCACAACTTCGTCATGATGTTTGAGGGATTTCGGCCATTTTTCGAAGAATGAGCACTTGCATATTTGCAACGTTTGGATTGGCGATGTTTGAAGAATTGAGCGTGACTTTTGCAGATGGTGTCCGTTCTGGACCCATAAGTACTTTTAGGAAATGTAGCGACCGTTTTGGATTGAACTCACTGCTTCGTCATGACGTATGAGGGATTTAAGCCATCTTTCAAAGAACGAGCACTTGCATATTTGGATTGTCAGCACGCGAAGAATTGAGAGTAACTTTTGCAGACAGTGTCCGTTTTGGGCCCATACTTTTTGAAAATGTAGCGACCGTTATGAGTTTAACGCACAACTTCATCGTGACGTTTGAGGGATTTCGACCATTTATTAAAGAACGAGCACTTGCATATTTGCAACGCTTGGATTGGCGATGTTCGAAGAATTGAGCGTCACTTTTGCAGACGATGTCCGTTTTGGGCCCATACGTACTGTTCGAAAATGTAGCGACCGTATTAGATTGAACTCACAACTTCATTGTGATTGTTGAGGGATTTCGGCCATTTTTTAAAGAACGAGCACTTGCATGTTTACAATGCTTGGATTGCCAGTGTTCGAAGAATTGAGCGTGACTTTTGCAGACGGTGTCCGTTTTTGGCCCATAAGTACTTTTTGGAAAATGTAACGACCGTTTTGGATTGAACTCACCGCTTCGTCATGACGTATGAGGGATTTAAGCCATTTTTCAAACAACGAGCACTTGCATATTTGGTTTGTCGGCATGCGAAGAATTGAGTGTAACTTTTGCAAACAGTGTTCGTTTTGGGCCCATACTTTTCGGAAATGTAGCGACCATTACGGGTTGAACTCACAACTTCGTCGTGACGTTTGAGGGATTTCGGCCATTTCTCGAAGAACGAGCACTTGCATATTTACAATGCTTGGATTGCCGGCGTTCAAAGAATTGAGCATTACTTTTGCAGACGGTGTCCGTTTTAGGCCCATAAGTACTTTTAGAAAATGTAGCGACCGTTTTGGATTGAACTCACCTCTTCATCATGACGAATGAGGGATTTTGGCCATTTTTCGAAGAACAAGCACTTGCATATTTACAGCGCTTGGATTGCCGGTGTTCGAAGAATTGAGCGTGACTTTTGCAGACGGTTTCCGTTTTGGGCCCATAAGTACTTTTCGAAAATATAGCGACCATTTTGGATTAAACTCACAACTGGGTCGTGACATATGAGGTATTTCGGCCATTTTTTGAAGAACGTGCACTTGCATATTCACAACGCTTAAATTGCCGTCGTTCAAAGAATTGAGCGTGACTTTTGCAGACAGTGTCCGTTTTGGGCCCATAAGTTCTTTTCGAAAATGTAGCTACCGTTTTGGATTGAACTCACCGCTTCATCATGACATATGAGGGATTTCGGCCATTTTTTGAAGAATGAGCACTTGCATATTTACAACGCTTGGATTGCCGACGTTCGAAGAATTGAGCGTCACTTTTGCAGACGGTGTCCGTTTTAGGCCCATACTTTTCGAAAATGTAGGGACCGTTTTGGATTGAACTCACAACTTCGTCGTGGCATTTTTTGGGATTTCGGCCATTTTTCGAAGAACGAGCACTTGCATATTTGCAATGCTTGGATTGGCGATGTTCGAAGAATTGAGCGTGACTTTTGCAGATGGTGTCCATTTTTGACCCATAAGTACTTTTTGGAAATGTAGCGACAGTTTTGGATTGAACTGACCACTTCGTCATGAGATATGAGGGATTTCAGCCATTTTTCGAAAAAGGAGCACTTGCAAATTTGGATTGTCGTCATGCGAAGTATTGAACGTAACTTTTGCAGACGTTCTCCATTTTGGGCCCATAAGTACTTTTCGAAAATGTAGCGACCGTTTTGGATTGAACCTGCAACTTCATCGTGACGTATGAGGGATTTTGGCCAATTTTCAAAGAACGAGCACCTGCATATTTACAACGCTTGGATTGCCGGCGTTCGAAGAATTGAACGTTACTTTTGCAGACGGTGTCCGTTTTAGGCCCATAAGTACTTTTAGAAAATGTAGCGACCATTTTGGAAGAACGAGCACTTGCATATTTGGAACGCTTGGAGAGTCGGCGTACGAAGAATTGAGCGTCACTTGCATATTTGGAACGCTTGGATTGTCGGAGTACGAAGAATTGAGCGTCACTTTTGCAGACGGTGTCCGTTTTGGACCCATAAGTACTTTTCGAAAATGTAGCGATCGTTTTGGATTGAACTCACCTCTATGGAGCGACCGTTTTGGATTGAACTCACCTCTTCATCATGACGAATGAGGGATTTTGGCCATTTTTCGAAGAACAAGCACTTGCATATTTGCAACGCTTGGATTGCTGGCGTTCGAAGAATTGAGAGTGACTTTTGCAGATGGTGTCCGTTTTGGGCCTATAAGTACTTTTCAAAAAATGTAGCGAGCATTTTGGATTGAACTCACCACTTCGTCGTGACATATGAGGGATTTTGGCCATTTTTTGAAGAACGAGCACTTGTATATTCGCAGCGCTTGAATTGCCGACGTTCGAAGAATTGAGCGTGACTTTTGCAAATGGTGTCCGTTTTGGTCCCATAAGTACTTTTCGAAAATATAGCTACCATTTTGGATTGAACTCACCGCTTCATCATGACGTATGAGGGATTTCGGTCATATTTTGAAGAATGAGAACCTGCATATTTGCAACACTTGGATTGTCGACGTTCGAAGAATTGAGTGTGACATTTGCAGGCGGTGTCCGTTTTGGACCCATAAGTACTTTTAGGAAATGTAGCGACCGTTTTGGATTGAACTCACCGCCTCATCATGACGTATGAGGGACTTAAGCTACTTTTCGAAGAACGAGCACTTGCGCATTTTGATTGTCAGTATGCAAAGAATTGAGCGTCACTTTTGCAGACGGTGTCCGTTTTGGGCCCATAAGTACTTTTCGGAAATGTAGCGACCGCTTTGGATTGAACTGACGACTTTGTCATGACGTTTGAGGGTTTCGGCCATTTTTTGTAGAACGAGCACTTGCATACTTACAACGCTTGGATTGTCGGCATTCGAAGAATTGAGCGTGACTTTTGCAGACGTTCTCCGTTTCGGGCCCATAAGTACTTTTCGAAAATGTAGCGAATGTTTTGGATTGAACTCACAACTTCGTCGTGATGTATGAGGGATTTTGGCCATTTTTTGAGGCACAAGCACTTGCATAATTACAACGCTTAGATTGCCGACGTTCGAAGAATTGAGCGTGACTTTTGCAGACGGTGTCCATTTTGGGCCCATAAGTACTTTTCAAAAATGTAGCAACTGTTTACAGTTGAACTCACCACTTCATCATGACGTATGAGGGATTTCAGCCATTTTTCAAAGAACGAGCACTGGCATATTTGCAACGCTTGGATTGTCGGCGTTAGAAGAATTGAGTGTGACTTCTGCAAATGGTGTCTGTTTTGGGCCCATAAGTACTTTTCAAAAATGTAGCGACCACTTTGGATTGAACTCACCGCTTCGTCATGACGTATGAGGGATTTTGGTCATTTTTCAAAGAACGAGCACTTGCATATTTGCAACGCTTGGATTGTTGGTGTTCGAAGAATTGAGCGTGACTTTTGCAGACAGTGTCTGTTTTGGACCCATAAGTACTTTTCAGAAATGTAGTGACCATTTTGGATTGAACTCACGACTTCATCGTGACGTTTAAGCGATTTTGGCCATTTTTCGAAGAACGAGCACTTGCATACTTACAACGCTTCGATTGCTGGCGTTCGAATAATTGAGCATGACTTTTGCAGACGGTGTCCATTTTCGGCCCATGAGTACTTTTCGAAAATGTAGCCAACATTTTGGATTGAACTCACCGCTTTGTCATGACATATGAGGGATTTAAGCCATTTTTGGAAGAACGAGCACTTGCGTATTTGCATTGTCGGCATCCGAAGAATTGAGCTTAACTTTTGCAGACGGTGTCCGTTTTGGGCCCATAAGTACTTTTCAGAAATGCAGCGACCATTTTGGAATGAACTCACCGCTTCCTAATGACGTTTGAGGGATTTTTGCCATTTTTCAAAGAACGAGCACTTGCATATTTGCAACGCTTGGATTGCCGGCGTTCGAAGAATTGAGCGTGACTTTTGCATACGGTGTCCGTTTTGGACCCATAAGTACTTTTCAGAAATGTGGCGACCATTTTGGACTGAACTCATCACTTCGTCATGATGTATGAGAGATTTCAACCATTTTTTGAAGAACGATCACTTGCATATTTGCAACGACTGGATTGCCGGCATTCGAAGAATTGACCGTGACTTTTGCAGACGGTGTCCGTTTTGGGCCCATAAGTACTTTTTGAAAATGTAGCAACCGTTTTGGATTGAACTCACCGCTTCATCGTGACTTATGAGGGATTTTAGCCATTTTTCGAAGAACGAGCACTTGCGTGTTTGGATTGTCGGCATGCGAAGAATTGAGCGTAACTTTTGCAGACGGTGTCCGTTTTGGGCCCATAAGTACTTTTTGAAAATGTAGCAACCGTTTTGGATTGAACTCACCGCTTCATCGTGACTTATGAGGGATTTTAGCCATTTTTCGAAGAACGAGCACTTGCGTGTTTGGATTGTCGGCATGCGAAGAATTGAGCGTAACTTTTGCAGACGGTGTCCGTTTTGGGCCCATAAGTACTTTTTGAAAATGTAGCAACCGTTTTGGATTGAACTCACCGCTTCATCGTGACTTATGAGGGATTTTAGCCATTTTTCGAAGAACGAGCACTTGCGTGTTTGGATTGTCGGCATGCGAAGAATTGAGCGTAACTTTTGCAGACGGTGTCCGTTTTGGGCCCATAAGTACTTTTCGAAAATGTGGCGACCATTTTGGATTGAACTCGCAACTTCATCGTGACGTTTGAGGGATTTCCACCATTTTTCGAAGAACTAGAACTTGCATATTTACAACGCTTGGATTGCCGACGTTCGAAGAATTGAGCGTGACTTTTGCAGATGGTGTACGTTTTGGGCCCATAAGTACTTTTCGAAAATCTAACGACCGTTTTGAATTGAACTCACTGCTTCCTCATGACGTATGAGGGATTTAAGCCATTTTTTGAAGAATGAGCACTTGCGTATTTGGATTGTCGGCATGTAAAGAATTGAGCTAACTTTTGCAGACAGTGTCCGTTTTAGGCCCATAAGTACTTTTCGAAAATGTAGCGACCGTTTTGGATTGAACTCACAACTTAGTCGTGACGTTTGAGGGATTTTGGTAATTTTTCAAATAACGAGCACTTGCATATTTACAATGCTTGGATTGCCGACGTTCGAAGAATTGAGCGTGACTTTTGAAGACGATGTCCGTTTTGGGCCCATAAGTACTTTTCAGAAATGTAGCGACCGTTTTGGATTGAACTCCTCGCATCATGATGACATATGAGGGATTCAAGCCATTTTTCCAAACAATTCGGTCCGTGGCATCTGCACATAAAGGTATCACCCCGACCTGTTCCGCCATGTGAGAAGGAACGGCCTGTAATAACCGTCCAAAATCCCACCCAGTGTCGTAAAAAAAATCCTGTACCCTCGCAGATGTGTGCTGTCTGTGGGGAAATAGGGATGCCAACGTGGACTCGCCCATCCAACAATCATGCCAGAAGAAAATCTGACCGGTTCCAAGGTGCCAAGCAATGTGTGGATCCGTCCATGGTCCAACTGATTTCAGCCTCTTCCAGGTAGGGAAAGCTGAACTGGGAACTGCTGCAAGTAAAGGATGCGTCCCCTTACAATACTTGCCCAGTAAAAACTGAGCCCAAAGTGACCTCTGAGATCGGAACAGCCACCAGAGCTTCATGGAGAAGGTGTCCACCACATCCTGTAATCTCCTAAAGCCGAGGCCTCCCTCATCAGTAGGAAGGCAAATCGCCTTCCAACTCCTCCAATGTAGACGTCGTGCTTGATCCTTAGAATCCCATAGAAATCGAGCAAAGATGCTCTCAAGTTTCTTCAGCACTGCCTTGGGCGGCTGCATAATCTGAAGAAGATGTAAAGGTATGGAAGAAAGTACTGACCTCAGTAATGTAATACGACCCCCAGGCGATAGTAATCGTGAGGCCCAACCTGATATCCTATTCCTTATCTTTTGGATAAGGTCATCATAAAGGAAGCTCCTCTTAGTCCCCTTGAATAAGGGGACACCCAAGTAAGTGAAAGGCTGCTGCTGATGTCTGAAGCCAGTCAAAATCTCTAGTCGTCTGATCTGACTAGTGGATGCTCGTTTGGATAGTATAATACAGCTCTTGTCTCTATTCACCAATTGGCCAGAAATTCCTTCATAGTGCTCCAAGCAGTCTAAGACCCTCCTGATGACTGTTTCTGACCATTGGCAAAGATGATCATATCATCAGCAAATGAGAGATGTGAGATAAGAGCACTACCTCCATGTCGATAACACATACTGGGATACTGCTGAAACCTCTGAGTGAGCAAGTGTGAGAAGTAATCTGCTGCAATGATGAACAAGGATGGGGAGATAGGATCACCCTGTCTGAGTCCTCGTGAGGAGGGAAAGAAACCACATGGGTGGCCATTTAGGAGTACGGAGAAATGACACTCCGAAACGCACCGCCTGATTCTGTCAATCCAGATTTGATCAAATCCAGATGCCTCCAATACAGAATAAATGAAGCCCCAGTCCATGCGATCATATGCTTTAGCCATGTCTAACTTCAGCATAGTGTTTTCCCCTCACACTCTATCATCCACAGTGTAGAGAAGCTCCTGAGCCAATAAAACATTATCTCCAATCAGACGGCCTGGGATGAAACCACTCTGTGGAGAGGAAATAATGCGCGGTAGTAGTGTACTCAACCGAGTGTTCAAAAGCTTAGTAATAATCTTATTGAACACTGTGCATAAACTGATTGGTCTGAATTCAGTCCATCTGCAAGCACCATCCTTCTTAGGTAGCAAGACAATAGAAGTAGCAACAAAACCACGTGGAAGATGACCACCATCAAAGAAATCCAATACCACCCTATAAACATCCTTCTGAATGATATCCCAGCAATGCTGGAAGAATAGGGATGAGAAACCATCCAGACTAGCGACACTGTCAGCATCAATACTGAAAACTGCCTCCCGTACCTCATGAATCAAAGGGGGTGATTTAGTGCCAGATTATCGTCCACCGTCAATAGCCTCGGAATGACATCAAAACGGATGTGGTCTAAGGCTTGTGGAGGAGCAGATAAGAGATCCTGGTAGAAAGCAACAACCGAGGTCTGAATATCAGTAGGAGTAGATAACACTTCCCCCGCCTGTGTCCTGATAGACCTGATACGCGATTTGATCCTACGCCCCTGAACCATCGCATGAAAATATCGAGTATTGTGATCACCCTCACATGCCCAACGTGAACCGGCCTTTTGCTTCCAAAAGCCCTCCTCAATAGATAAGGTCCGGTTCAAAACTGCCTGGGCCTGATGTAGTAAGTTACGGTGCTCCGGTGTAGGATCTCTATCATATATTATCTCAGCCTCATCAACCCCGACCTCAGTATCGTGCACCCGCTGGAAAATATCTCCAAATACATGTCGGTTCCACCAGCGCAGACCCTGTTTCAGCCTGAAGAACTTCTCCCAAAGAGCGGTCATCCCTGTGAGATGAGTAGGGAGCAACCACTTCTGGGAGACAAAGGCAAAAAAATCATGGTGCTTGGTCCAAACATTGAGGAATCTGAACGGTCTAGGCACCAAATCATCATCAGAAACCCACTGAAGCAGTAAAGGAGAGTGATCGGATGAAGTCCGATTCAAGTGTCTCACTGTAAGCTGTCGACAAAAAGCTGCAGCTGTAGAATTGAGCGTGACTTACGCAGACGGTGTCCGTTTTGGGCCCATAAGTACTTTTCGAAAACGTCATGACCGTTTTGGATTGAACTCACCACTTCATCATGACTTATGAGGGATTTTAGCCATTTTTCAAAGAAGGAGCACTTGCGTATTTGGATTGTCGGCATGCGAAGAATTGAGCGTAACTTTTGCAGACGGCGTCTGTTTTTAGCCTATAAGTACTTTTCGAAAATGTGGCGACCGTTTTGGATTGAGCTCACAAATTCATCATGACGTTCCACCATTTTTTGAAGAACAAGAACTTGCATATTTACAACGCTTGGATTGCTGACGTTCGAAGAATTGAGCGTGACTTTTGCAGATGGTATCCGTTTTGGGCCCATAAGTACTTTTCGAAAATGTAACGACCATTTTGAATTGAACTCACCGCTTCCTCATGACGTATGAGGGATTTAAACCATTTTTTGAAGAACGAGCACTTGCATATTTGGATTGTCGGCATGTAAAGAATTGAGCTAACTTTTGCAGACGGTGTCCGTTTCGGGCCCATAAGTACTTTTCGGAAAAGTAGCGACCATTTTGGATTGAACTCACAACTTAGTCGTGATGTTTGAAGGATTTCGATAATTTTTCGAATAACGAGCACTTGCATATTTACAATGCTTGGATTGCCGGCGTTCGAAGAATTGAGCATGACTTTTGCAGACGGTGTCCGTTTTGGGCCCATAAGTACTTTTCGGAAATGTAGCGACCGTTTTGGATTGAACTCCCCGCATCATGATGACATATAAGGGATTTAAGCCATTTTTCAAAGAATGAGCACTTGCATATTTGGATTGTCGGCATGCAGAGAATTGGGCTAACTTTCGCAGACGGTGTCTATTTTGGGCCCATAAGTACTTTTCGAAAATGTAGCGACCGTTTTGGATTGAACTCACCACTTCGTCGTGACATTTGAGGGATTTTGGCCATTTTTCGAAGAACGAGAACTTGCATATTTACAACGCTTTGATTGCCGGTGTTCGAAGAATTGAGCGTGACTTTTAAAGACGGTGTCCGTTTTGGGCCCTTAAGTACTTTTCGGAAATGTAGCGACCGTTTTGGACTGAACTCACCGCTTCGTCATGACGTATGAGGGATTTAAGCCATTTTTCAAAGAACGAGCATTTGCAAATTTGGATTGTCGGCATGCGAAGAATTGAGCTAACTTTTGCAGACGGTATCCGTTTTGGGCCAATAAGTACTTTTCGAAAATGTAGCGACCGTTTTGGATTGAACTCACCACTTCGTCGTGATGTTTGAGGGATTTCGGCCATTTTTCGAAGAATGAGCACTTGCATATTTACAACGCTTTGATTGCCGGCGTTCGAAGAATTGAGTGTGACTTTTGGAGACGGTGTCCGCTTTGGGCCCATAAGTACTTTTCGAAAATGTGGGGACCATTTTGGATTGAACTCATCGCTTCATCATGACATATGAAGGATTTCAGCCATTTTTTGAAGAATGAGCACTTGAATATTTGGATTGTCGGCACGCAAAGAATTGAGCGTAACTTTTGCAAACGGTGTCTGTTTTGGGCCCATAAGTACATTTCGAAAATATAGCGATCGTTTCTGATTGAACTCGCAACTTCATCGTGACGTTGAGGGATTTCGGCCATTTCTCAAAGAATGAGCACTTGCATATTTACAATGCTTGGATTGCCGGCGTTCGAAGAATTGAGCGTGACTTTTGCAGGCGATGTCCGATTTGGGCCCATTAATACTTTTCGGAAATGTAGCGACCATTTTGGATTGAACTCACCGCTTCGTTATGACTTATGAGGGATTTAAACCATTTTTCAAAGAACGAGCACTTGCATATTTTGATTGTCGTCATGCGAAGAATTGAGCGTAACTTTTGTAAACGGTGTCCGTTTTGGGCCCATAAGTACTTTTCAAAAATGTAGCAACCGTTTTGGATTGAACTCCCCCCATCGTGATGACATATGAGCAAGCCATTTTTTGAGGAATGAGCACTTGCATATTTGGTTTGTCAGCATGCGAAGAATTGAGCTAACTTTTGCAGACGGTGTCCGTTTTGGGCCCATAAGTACTTTTCGGAAATGTAGCGACCGTTTTGGATTGAACTCACCACTTCATCGTGACGTTTGAGGGATTACGGCCATTTTTCGAAGAATGAGCACTTGCATATTTACAACGCTTTGATTGCCGGTGTCCGAAGAATTGAGCGTGACTTTTAAGGACGGTGTCCGTCCTGGGCCCTTAAGTACTTTTCGGAAATGTAGCGACCGTTTTGGATTGAACTCACCGCTTCTTCATGACGTATGAGGGATTTAAGCCATTTTTCATAGAACTAGCACTTGCGTATTTGGATTGTCGGCATGCGAAGAATTGAGCTAACTTTTGCAGACGGTGTCCATTTAGGGCCTATAAGTACTTTTCGGAAATGTAGCAACCGTTTTGGATTGAACTCACCACTTCATCGTGACGTTTGAGGGATTACGGCCATTTTTTGAAGAACGAGCACTTGCATATTTACAACGCTTTGATTGCCGGTGTTCGAAGAATTGAGCGTGACTTTTAAGGACGGTGTCCGTTCTGGGCCCTTAAGTACTTTTCGGAAATGTAGCGACCGTTTTGGATTGAACTCACTGCTTCATCATGACGTATGAGGGATTTAAGCCATTTTTCATAGAACTAGCACTTGCGTATTTGTATTTTCGGCATGCGAAGAATTGAGCTAACTTTTGCAGACGGTGTTCGTTTTGGGCCCATAAGTACTTTTCGGAAATGTAGTGACCGTTTTGGATTGAACTCACCACTTCGTCGTTACGTTTGAGGGATTAAGGCCATTTTTCGAAGAACAAGCACTTGCATATTTACAACGCTTTGATTGCCGGTGTTCGAAGAATTGAGCGTGACTTTAAAGGACGGTGTCCGTTTTGGGCCCTTAAGTACTTTTCGGAAATGTAGCGACCGTTTTAGATTGAACTCACCGCTTCATCATGACGTGTGAGGGATTTAAGCCATTTTTCATGGAACTAGCACTTGCGTATTTGGATTGTCGGCATGCGAAGAATTGAGCTAACTTTTGCAGACAGTGTCCTTTTTGGGCCCATAAGTACTTTTCGGAAATGTAGCGACCGTTTTGGAATGAACTCACCACTTCGTAGTGATGTTTGAGAGATTATGGCCATTTTTTGAAGAACGAGCACTTGCATATTTACAACGCTTTGATTGCCGGTGTTCGAAGAATTGAGCGTGACTTTTAAAGTCGGTGTCCGTTTTGGGCCCATAACTACTTTTCGAAAATGTAGCGACCATTTTGGATTGAACTCACCGCTTCATCATGACGTATGAGGGATTTAAGCCATTTTTCGAAAAATGAGCACTTGGAAATTTGGATTGTCGGCATGCGAAGAATTGAGCTAACTTTTGCAGAAGTGTCGGTTTTGGGCCCATAAGTACTTTTCGGAAATGTAGAGACCGTTTTAGATTGAACTCACCACTTCGTCATGAGGTTTGAGGGATTTCGTCCATTTCTCGAAGAATGAGCACTTGCATATTTACAACGCTTTGATTGCCGGCGTTCGAAGAATTGAGTGTGACTTTTTGAGACGGTGTCCGTTTTGGGCCCATAAGTACTTTTCGAAAATGTGGCGACCGTTTTGGATTGAACTCATCGCTTCATCATGACATATGAGGTATTTCAGCCATTTTTTGAAGAGCGAGCACTTGCGTATTTGGATTGTCGGCATGTAAAGAATTGAGCTAACTTTTGCAGATGGTGTCCGTTTTGGGCCCATAAGTACTTTTCGGAAATGTAGCAACCGTTTTGGATTGAACTCCCCCCATCGTGATGACATATGAGGGAGTTAAGCCATCTTTCGTACAATGAGCACTTGCATATTTGGATTGTCGGCAAGCGAAGAATTGAGCTAACTTTTGCAGACAGTGTCCGTTTTGGGCCCATAAGTACTTTTCGGAAATGTAGCGACCGTTTTGGATTGAACTCGCCACTTTGTCATAACATTTGAGGGATTTTGGCCATTTTTTGAAGAACGAGCACTTGCATATTTACAACGCTTTGATTGCCGGTGTTCGAAGAATTGAGCGTGACTTTTAAGGACGGTGTCCGTTTGGGGCCCTTAAGTACTTTTCGGAAATGTAGCGATCGTTTTGGATTGAACTCACCGCTTTGTCATGACGTATGAGGGATTTAAGCTATTTTTCATAGAACTAGCACTTGCGTATTTGGATTATCGGCATGCGAAGAATTGAGCTAACTTTTGCAGACGGTGTCCGTTTTGGGCCCATAAGTGCTTTTCGAAAATGTAGCGACCGTTTTGGATTGAACTCACCACTTCGTCGTGACGTTTGAGGAAATACGGCCATTTTTCGAAGAATGAGCACTTGCATATTTACAACGCTTTGATTACCGGTGTTCGAAGAATTGAGCGTGACTTTTAAAGTCGGTGTCCGTTTTGGGCCCATAAGTACATTTAGAAAATATAGCGACCGTTTCTGATTGAACTCGCAACTTCATCGTGACGTTTGAGGGATTTCAGCCATTTCTCAAAGAATGAGCACTTGCATATTTACAACGCTTGGATTGCCGACGTTCGAAGAATTGAGCGTGACTTTTGCAGACGGTGTCCGTTTTGGGCCCATTAGTACTTTTCAGAAATGTAGCGACCATTTTGGATTGAAATCACCACTTCCTCATGACGTACGAGGGATTTAAACCATTTTTCAAAGAATGAGCACTTGCATATTTTGATTGTCGGCATGCGAAGAATTGAGCGTAACTTTTGCAGACGGTGTCCGTTTTGGGCCATAAGTACTTTTCGAAAATGTAGCGAGCATTTTGGATTGAACTCACCACTTCGTCGTGACGTTTGAGGGATTTTGACCATTTTTCAAACAACGAGCACTTGCATATTTACAATGCTTGGATTGCCGGTGTTCGAAAAATTGAGCGTGACTTTTGCAGACGGTGTCCATTTTGGGCCCATAAGTACTTTTCGAAAATGTAGCGATGGTTTTGGATTGAACTCACCACTTCGTCATGACATATGAGGGATTTAAGCCATTTTTCAAAGAACACGCACTTGCGTATTTGGATTGTCGGCATGCGAAGAATTGAGCATAAATTTTGCAGACGGTGTCCGTTTAGGGCCCATAAGTACTTTTTCGAATTGTAGCGAGCATGTTGGATTGAACTTACAACTTCGTCGTGACATTAGAGGGATTTCGATCATTTTTCGAAGAACGAGCACTTGCATATTTACAACGCTTGGATTGCCAGCGTTCGAAGAATTGAGCGTGACTTTTGCAGATGGTGTTCGTTTTGGGCCCATAAGTACTTTTCGAAAATGTCGAGATCGTTTTGTATTGAACTCACCGCTTCATCATGACTTATGAGGGATTTAAGCCATTTTTCGAAGAACGAGCACTTGCGTATTTGGATTGTCGGCATGCGAAGAATTGAGCGTAACTTTTGAAGACGGTGTCCATTTTTGGCCCATAAGTACTTTTCGAAAATGTGGCGACCGTTTTGGATTGAACTCACAATTTCATCGTGACGTTTGAGGGATTTCCACCATTTTTCGAAGAACTAGAACTTGCATATTTACAAAGCTTGGATTACCGACGTTCAAAGAATTGAGCGTGACTTTTGCAGATGGTGTCTGTTTTGGGCCCATAAGTACTTTTCGAAAATGTAACGACTGTTTTGAATTGAACTCACCGCTTCCTCATGACATATGAGGGATTTAAGCCACTTTTTGAAGAACAAGCACTTGCGTATTTGGATTGTCGGCATGTAACGAATTGAGCTAACTTTTGCAGACGGTGTCCGTTTTCGGCCCATAAGTACTTTTCGGAAATGTAGGGACCGTTTTGGATTGAACTCACAACTTAGTCGTGATGTTTGAGGGATTTCGGCAATTTTTCGAATAACGAGCACTTGCATATTTACAATGCTTGGATTGTTGGCGTTCGAAGAATTGAGCGGGACTTTTGCAGACGGTGTCCGTTTTGGGCCCATAAGTACTTTTCAAAAATGTAGCGACCGTTTTGGATTGAACTCACCACATCGTGATGACATATGAGGGATTTAAGCCATTTTTTGAAGAATGACAACTTGCATATTTGGATTGTCGGCATGCGAAGAATTGAGCTAACTTTTGCAGACAGTGTCCGTTTTGGGCCCATAAGTAATTTTCGAAAATGTGGCGACCGTTTTGGATTGAACTCACCACTTCGTTGTGACTTTTGAGGGATTTCGGCCATTTTTCGAAGAACGAGCACTTGCATATTTACAATGCTTTGATTGCCGGTGTTCGAAGAATTGAGCGTTACTTTTAAAGACGATGTCCGTTTTGGGCCCTTAAGTACTTTTCGGAAATGTAGCGACCATTTTGGATTGAACTCACCGCTTCGTCATGACGTATGAGGGATTTAAGCCATTTTTCGAAGAATGAGCATTTGCAAATTTGGATTGTCGGCATGCGAAGAATTGAGCTAACTTTTGCAGACGGTGTCCGTTTTGGGCCAATAAGTACTATTCGAAAATGTAGCGACCGTTTTGGATTGAACTCACCACTTCATCGTGACATTTGTTGGATTTCGGCCATTTTTCTAAGAATGAGCACTTGCATATTTACAACGCTTTGATTGCCGGCGTTCGAAGAATTGAGTGTGACTTTTGGAGACGGTGTCCGTTTTGGGCCCATAAGTACTTTTTGGAAATGTGACGACCGTTTTGGATTTAACTCATTGCTTCATCATGACATAAGAGGGATTTCAGCCATTTTTTGAAGAATGAGCACTTGCGTATTTGGATTGTCGGCACGCAAAGAATTGAGCGTAACTTTTGCAGGCGGTGTTTGTTTTGGGCCCATAAGTACATTTCGAAAATATAGCGACCGTTTCTGATTGAACTCCCAACTTCATCGTGACGTTTGAGGGATTTCGGCCATTTTTCAAAGAATGAGCACTTGCATATTTACAACGCTTGGATTGCCAGCGTTCGAAGAATTGAGCGTGACTTTTGCAGACGATGTCCGTTTTGGGCCCATAAGTACTTTTCGGAAATGTAGTGACCGTTTTGGGTTGAACCCACCACTTCATCATCACGTATGAGGGATTTAAACCATTTTTCAAAGAACGAGCACTTGCATATTTTGATTGTCGGCATGCGAAGAATTGAACGTAAGTTTTGCAGACGGTGTCCGTTTTGGGCCCATAAGTACTTTTCGAAAATGTAGCAAGCGTTTTGGATTGAACTCACCACTTCATCGTGATGTTTGAGGGATTTCAACCATTGTTCAAAGAATGAGCACTTGCATATTTACAACGCTTGGATTGCCGACGTTCGAAAAATTGAGCGAGACTTTTGCAGACGGTGTCCATTTTTGGCCCATAAGTACTTTTCGAAAATGTAGCGACCGTTTTGGATTGAACTCACCACTTTGTCATGGCGTATGAGGGATTTAAGCCATTTTCAAAGAACGAGCACTTGCATATTTGGATTGTCGGCATGCGAAGAATTGAGCGTAAATTTTGCAGACAGTGTCCGTTTAGGGCCCATAAGTACTTTTTCGAATTATAGCGACCGTTTTGGATTGAACTCACAACTTCGTCGTGACGTTTGAGTGATTTTGGCCATTTTTTGAGGAACGAGCACTTGCATATTTGCAACGATTGGATTGCCGACGTTCGAAGAATTGAGCGTGACTTATGCAGACGGTGTCTGCTTTGAGCCCATAAGTAACTGTCGAAAATGTCGCGACCATTTTGGATTGAACTCACCGCTTCATCATGACTTATGAGGGATTTTAGCCATTTTTTGAAGAATGAGCACTTGCGTATTTGGATTGTCAGCATGCGAAGAATTGAGCGTAACTTTTTAAGACGGTGTCCATTTTTGGCCCATAAGTACTTTTTGGAAATGTGGTGACCGTTTTGGATTGAACAGACAACTTCATCATGACGTTTGATTTCCTCCATTTTTCGAAGAACTAGAACTTGCATATTTACAACGTTTGGATTGCCGACGTTCGAAGAATTGAGCGTGACTTTTGCAGATGGTGTCCATTTTGGGCCCATAAGTACTTTTCGAAAATGTAACGACCGTTTTGAATTGAACTCACCGCTTCCTCATGACGTATGAGGGATTTAAGCCATTTTTTGAAGAATGAGCACTTGCGTATTTGGATTGTCGGCATGTAAAGAATTGAGCTAACTTTTGCAGACGGTGTCCGTTTTGGGCCCATAAGTACTTTTCGGAAATGTAGCGATCGTTTTGGATTGAACTCACAAATTAGTCGTGACGTTTGAGGGATTTCAGTAATTTTTCAAATAACGAGCACTTGCATATTTACAATGCTTGGATTGCCGGCGTTCGAAGAATTGAGCGTGAGTTTTGCAGACGGTGTCCGTTTTGGGCCCATAAGTACTTTTCGAAAATGTAGCGGCCGTTTTGGATTGAACTCACCACTTCTTCATGGCGTATGAGGGATTTAAGCCATTTTTCAAAGAACGAGAACTTGCATATTTGGATTGTCGACATGCGAAGAATTGAGCGTAAATTTTGCAAACGGTGTCCGTTTAGGGCCCATAAGTACTTTTTCGAATTGTAGCGAGCATTTTGGATTGAACATACAACTTCATCGTGACGTTAGAGGGATTTTGATCATTTTTTTAAGAATGAGCACTTGCATATTTACAACGCTTGGATTGCCGGCGTTCGAAGAATTGAGCATGACTTATGCAGACGGTGTCCGTTTTGGGCCCATAAGTACTTTTCAAAAATGTCGACAGCGTTTTGTATTGAACTCACCGCTTCATCATTACTTATGAGGGATTTTAGCCATTTTTCAAAGAATGAGCACTTGTGTATTTGGATTGTCGGCATGCGAAGAATTGAGCATAACTTTTGCAGACGGTGTCCGTTTTTGGCCCATAAGTACTTTTAGGAAATGTTGCGACCGTTTTGGATTGAACTCACAATTTCATCGTGACGTTTGAGGGATTTCCACCATTTTTCGAAGAACTAGAACTTGCATATTTACAACGCTTGGATTGCCGACGTTTGAAGAATTGAGCGTGACTTTTGCAGATGGTGTCCGTTTTTGGCCCATAAGTATATTTCGAAAATGTAACGACCGTTTTGAATTGAACTCACTGCTTCCTCATGACGTATGAGGGATTTAAGCGATTTTTTGAAGAACGAGCACTTGCGTATTTGGATTGTCGGCATGTAAAGAATTGAGCTAACTTTTGCAGACGGTGTCCGTTTTGTGCCCATAAGTACTTTTCGAAAATGTAGCGACCGTTTTTTATTGAACTCACAACTTAGTCGTGACGTTTGAGGGATTTCAGCAATTTTTTGAATAACGAGCACTTGCATATTTGCAATGCTTGGATTGCCGACGTTCGAAGAATTGAGCGTGACTTTTGCAGACGGTGTCCGTTTTGGGCCCATAAGTACTTTTCAGAAATGTAGCGACCGTTTTGGATTGAACTCCCCGCATCCTGATGACATATGAGGGATTTAAGCCATTTTTCAAAGAATGAGCACTTGCATATTTGGATTGTCGGCATGCGAAGAATTGAGCTAACTTTTGCAGACGGTGTCCGTTTTGGGCCCATAAATACTTTTAGGAAATGTAGCGACCATTTTGGATTGAACTCACCACATCGTCATGACATTTGTGGGATTTCGGCCATTTTTCTAAGAATGAGTACTTGCATATTTACAACGCTTGGATTGTCGACGTTCGAAGAATTGAGCGTGACTTTTGCAGATGGTGTCCGTTTTGGGCCCATAAGTACTTTTCGAAAATGTTACGACCGTTTTGAATTGAACTCACCACTTCCTCATGACGTATGAGGGATTTAAGCCATTTTTTGAAGAACGAGCACTTGCGTATTTGGATGTCGACATGGAAAGATTTGAGCTAACTTTTGCAGACGGTGTCCGTTTTGGGTCCATAAGTACCTTTCGGAAACGTAGCGACCATTTTGGATTGAACTCACAACATAGTCATGACGTTTGAGGGATTTCAACAAATTTTCGAATAACGAGCACTTGCATATTTGCAATGCTTGGATTGCCGACGTTCGAAGAATTGAGCGTGACTTTTGCAGACGGTATCCGTTTTGGATTGAACTCCCCGCATCCTGATGACATATGAGGGATTTAAGCCATTTTTCAAAGAATGAGCACTTGCATATTTGGATTGTCGGCATGCGAAGAATTGAGCTAACTTTTGCAGACGGTGTCCATTTTGGGCCCATAAGTACTTCTCAGAAATGTAGCGACCGTTTTGGATTGAACTCACCACTTCGTCGTGACATTTGAGGGATTTTGGCCATTTTTCGAAGAACGAGCACTTGCATATTTGCAACGCTTTGATTGCCGGTGTTCGAAGAATTGAGCGTGACTTTTAAAGACGGTGTCCGTTTTGGGCCCTTAAGTACTTTTCGGAAATGTAGCGACCTTTTTGGATTGAACTCACCGCTTCGTCATGACGTATGAGGGATTTAAGCCATTTTTTATAGAACTAGCACTTGCGTATTTGGATTGTCGACACGTGAAGAATTGAACGTAACTTTTGCAGACGGTGTACGTTTTGGGCCCATAAGTACATTTCGAAAATGTAGCGACCGTTTCTGATTGAACTTGCAACTTCGTCGTGACGTTTGAGGGATTTCGGCCATTTTTTAAAGAACGAGCACTTGCATATTTACAACGCTTGGATTGCTGGCGTTCGAATAATTGGGCGTGACTTTTGCAGACGGTGTTCGTTTTGGGCCCATAAATACTTTTCGGAATTGTAGCGACCGTTTTGGATTGAACTCACTACTTCGTCATGATGTATGAGGGATTTGAGCCATTTTTCAAAGAACGAGCACTTGCATATTTGGATTGTCGACATGCGAAGAATTGAGCGTAACTTTTGCAAATGGTGTCCGTTTTGGGCCCATAAATACTTTTCAGAAATGTAGCGACAGTTTTGGATTGAACTCACCACTTCATCATGATGTTTAAGGTATTTCGGCCATTTTTCGAAGAACGAGCACTTGCATATTTCCAACGCTTTGATTGCCGGCGTTCGAAGAATTGAGTGTGACTTTTGGAGACTGTGTCCGTTTTGGGGCCATAAGTACTTTTCGGAAATGTGGCGACCGTTTTGGATTGAACTCATTGCTTCATCATGACATAAGAGGGATTTCAGCCATTTTTTAAAGAACGAGCACTTGCGTATTTGGATTGTCGGCACGCGAAGAATTGAGCGTAACTTTTGCAGATGGTGTCCGTTTTAGGCCCATAAGTACTTTTCGAAAATGTAGCGACCGTTTTGGATTGAACTCACCACTTCATCATGACGTTTGAGGGATTTTGACCATTTTTTGAAGAATGAGCACTTGCGTATTTACAACGCTTCGATTGCCGGCGTTCGAAGAATTGAGGGTGGCTTTTGCAGACGGTGTTCGTTTTGGACCCATAAGTACTTTTCGGAATTGTAATGACCATTTTGGATTGAACTCACCTCTTCGTCTTGACGTATGAGGGATTTTGGCCATTTTTTGAAGAACAAGCACTTGCATATTTACAAAGCTTGGATTGTCGGCGTTCGAAGAATTGGGAGTGACTTTTGCAGACGGTGTCCGTCTGGGGCCCATAAGTACTTTTCGGAAATGTAGCGACCGTTTTGGATTGAACTCACCACTTCGTCATGACGTATGAGGGATTTAAGCCATTTTTTGAAGAACGAGCACTTGCATATTTGGATTGTCGCATGCGAAGAATTTACCGTAACTTTTGCAGACGGTGTCCGATTTGGGCCCATAATTACTTTTCTGAAATGTAGCGAGCATTTTGGATTGAACTCACAACTTTGTCGTGATTTTTTAGGGATTTTGACCATTCTTCGAAGAATGAGCGCTTGCATGTTTACAATGCTTTGATTGCCGACGTTTGAAGAATTGAGCGTGACGTTTGAAGACGGTGTTCGTTTTGGGCCCATAAGTACTTTTCAAAAATGTAGCGACCATTTTGGATTGAACTCACCGCTTCGTCATGGCGTATGAGGGATTTAAGCCATTTTTCGAAGAACGAGCACTTGCGTATTTGGATTGTCGGCATGTGAAGAATTGAGCTAACTTTTGCAGACGGTGTCCGTTTTGGGCCTATAAGTACTTTTTGGAAATGTAGCGACCGTTTTGGATTGAACTCACAACTTTGTTGTGATGTTTGTGGGATTTTGCCAATTTTTCAAAGAACGATCACTTGCATATTTACAACTCTTGGATTGCCTGCGTTCGAAGAATTGAGCATGACTTTTGCAGACTGTGTTCGTTTTGGGCCCATAAGTACTTTTATAAAATGTAGCAATCATTTTTTATTGAACTCACCACTTCATCATGACGTATGAGGGATTTAAGCCATTTTTCGAAGAACATGCACTTGCATATTTGGATTGTCGGCATACGAAGAATTGAGCGTAACTTTTGCAGACGGTGTCCGTTTTGGGCCCATAAGTACTTTTCGAAAATGTAGCGACCGTTTTGGATTGAACCGACAACTTCGCCGTGACATTTGAGGGATTTCCACCATTTTTCAAAGTACGAGCACTTGCATATTTACAAAGCTTGGATTGCCGACGTTCGAAGAATTGGGCGTGACTTTTGTAGACGGTGTCCGTTTGGGGCCCATAAGTACTTTTCGAAAATGTAGCGACCGTTTTGGATTGACCTCATCGCTTCGTGATGACGTATGAGGGATTTAAGCCATTTTTTGAAGAACGAGCACTTGCGTATTTAGATTGTCGGCATGCAAAGAATTGAGCGTAACTTTTACAGATGGTGCCCGTTTTGGGCCCATAAGTACTTTTCGAAAATGTAGCGACCGTTTTGGATTGAACTCACCACTTCGTCATGACGTTTGAGGGATTTTGACCATTTTTCAAAGAACGAGCAATTGCATATTTAAAATGCTTGGATTTTCGACGGTCGAAGAATTGAGCGTGGCATTTGCAGACGGTGTCCGTTTTGGGCCCATAAGTACTTCTCGAAAATGTAGCGATCGTTCTGGATTGAACTCACCGCTTCGTGATGACGTATGAGGGATTTAAGCCATTTTTCCAAAAACGAGCACTTGCGGATTTGGATTGTGGGCATGCGAAGAATTGAGAGTAACTTTTGTAGACGGCGTCCATTTTGGGCCCATAAGTACTTTGCGGAAATGTAGCAACCATTTTGGATTGAACTCACCACTTCATCATGACATTTGAGGGATTTTGGCCATTTTTCGAAGAAATGAGCACTTGCATATTTACAACGCTTGGATTGCCGGCGTTCGAAGAGTTTAGCGTGACTTTTGCAGACGGTGTTCATTTTGGGCCCACAAGTACTTTTCTGAAATGTAGCCAGCATTTTGGATTGAACTCACAACTTCGTCGTGTCGATTGAGGGATTTTGATGATTTTTTGAAGAACGAGCACTTGCATATTTACAACGCTTGGATTGCCAACGTTCGAAGAATTGAGCGTGACCTTTGCAGACAGTGTTCGTTTTGGGCCCATAAGTACTTTTCAGAAATGTAGCGACCATTTTGGATTGAACTCACCACTTCGTCATGATGTATGAGGGATTTAAGTCATTTTTCGAAAAATGCGCACTTGCATATTTGGATTGTCGGCTGCGAAGAATTGAGCGTAACTTTTACAGACGTTGTCCGTTTTGGGCCCGTAATTACTTTTCTAAAATGTAGCGAGCGTTTTGGATTGAACTCAACACTTCGTCGTGACGTTTGAGGAATTTTGACCATTTTTCGAAGAACGAGAACCTGCATATTTTCAACGCTTGGATTGCCAACGTTCGAAGAATTGATCGTGACTTTCGCAAACGGTGTCCATTTTAGGCCCACAAGTACTTTTTGGAAATGTAGCGATCGTTTTGGATTGAACTCACCACTTTGACATGACATATGAGGGATTTCAGCCATTTTTCGAAGAACGAGCACTTGCGTATTTGGATTGTCGACATGCGAAGAATTGAGCGTAACTTTTATAGAAAGTGTCCGTTTTGGGCCCATAAGTACATTTCGAAAATGTAGCAATCGTTTTGGATTGAACTCGCAACTTCATCGTGACGTTTAAGGGATTTCGGCCATTTTTTGAAGAACGGGCACTTGCATATTTACAACGCTTTGATTGTCGGCGTTCGAAGAATTGAGCGTGACTTTTGCAGACGGTTTTCGTTTTTGGCCCATAAGTACTTTTCGGAAATGTAGCGACCGTTTCGCATTGAACTCACCGCTTCATGATGAAGTATGAGGGATTTAAGCCTTTTTTCGAAGAACGAGGCCTTGCGTATTTAGATTGTCGGCATGGGAAGAATTGAGCTAACTTTTGCAGACAGTGTACATTTTTTGCCCATAAGTACTTTTCGGAAATGTAACGACCGTTTTTGATTGAACTCACGACTTCGTCGTGATGTTTGTGGGATTTCGGCAATTTTTCAAAGAATGTGCACTTGCATATTTACAACGCTTGGATTGCCGGCGTTCGAAGAATTGAGCGTGACTTTTGCAAACCGTGTCCGTTTTGGGCCTATAAGTACTTTTCGAAAATGTAGCGATCATTTTGGATTGAACTCACCACTTCGTCGTGACATTTGAGGGATTTTGGCCATTTTTTGAAGAACGAGCACTTGCATATTTACAACGCTTTGATTGCCGGTGTTCGAAGAATTGAGCGTGACTTTTAAAGACGGTGTCCGTTTTGGGCCCTTAAGTACTTTTCGGAAATGTAGCGACTGTTTTGGATTGAACTCACCGCTTCGTCATGACGTATGAGGGATTTAAGCCATTTTTCATAGAACTAGCACTTGCGTATTTGGATTGTCGGCACGTGAAGAATTGAGCGTAACTTTTGCAGACGGTGTACGTTTTGGGCCCATAAGTACATTTCAAAAATGTAGCGACCATTTCTGATTGAACTCGCAACTTCGTCGTGACGTTTGAGGGATTTCGGCCATTTTTTAAAGAACGAGCACTTGCATATTTACAACGCTTGGATTGCTGGCGTTCGAATAATTGAGCGTGACTTTTGCAGACGGTGTTCGTTTTGGGCCCATAAATACTTTTCGGAATTGTAGCGATCGTTTTGGATTGAACTCACTACTTTGTCATGATGTATGAGGGATTTAAGCCATTTTTCAAAGAACGAGCACTTGCATATTTGGATTGTCGACATGCGAAGAATTGAGCGTAACTTTTGCAAATGGTGTCCGTTTTGGGCCCATAAATACTTTTCAGAAATGTAGCGACAGTTTTGGATTGAACTCACCACTTCATCATGATGTTTAAGGTATTTCGGCCATTTTTTGAAGAACGAGCACTTGCATATTTCCAACGCTTTGATTGTCGGCGTTCGAAGAATTGAGTGTGACTTTTGGAGACAGTGTCCGTTTTGGGCCCATAAGTACTTTTCGAAAATGTGGCGACGGTTTTGGATTGAACTCATCGCTTCATCATGACATAAGAGGGATTTCAGCCATTTTTTGAAGAATGAGCACTTGCGTATTTGGATTGTCGGCACGCGAAGAATTGAGCGTAACTTTTGCAGATGGTGTCCGTTTTAGGCCCATAAGTACTTTTCGAAAATGTAGCTACCGTTTTGGATTGAACACACCACTTCGTCATGACGTTTGAGGGATTTTGACCATTTTTTGAAGAATGAGCACTTGCGTATTTACAACGCTTGGACTGCAGGCGTTCGAAGAATTGAGGGTGGCTTTTGCAGACGGTGTTCGTTTTGGGCCCATAAGTACTTATCGAAATTGTAATGACCGTTTTGGATTGAACTCACCTCTTCGTCTTGACGTATGAGGGATTTTGGCCATTTTTCGAAGAACAAGCACTTGCATATTTACAAAGCTTGGATTGCCGGCGTTCGAAGAATTGGGCGTGACTTTTGCAGACGGTGTCCGTCTGGGGCACATAAGTACTTTTCGAAAATGTAGCGACCGTTTTGGATTGAACTCACCACTTCGTCATGACGTATGAGGGATTTAAGCCATTTTTTGAAGAACGAGCACTTGCATATTTGGATTGTCGCATGCGAAGAATTTACCGTAACTTTTGCAGACGGTGTCCGTTTTGGGCCCATAATTACTTTTCTGAAATGTAGCGAGCGTTTTGGATTGAACTCACAACTTTGTCGTGATGTTTTAGGGATTTTGACCATTCTTCGAAGAATGAGCGCTTGCATGTTTACAATGCTTTGATTGCCGACATTCGAAGAATTGAGCGTGACGTTTGAAGACGGTGTTCGTTTTGGGCCCATAAGTACTTTTCGAAAATGTAGCGACCATTTTGGATTGAACTCACCACTTCATCATGACGTATGAGGGATTTAAGCCATTTTTCGAAGAACGAGCACTTGCGTATTTGGATTGTCGGCATGCAAAGAATTGAGCTAACTTTTGCAGACGGTGTCCGTTTTGGGCCCATAAGTACTTTTCGAAAATGTAGCGACCATTTTGGATTGAACTCACCACTTCATCATGACGTATGAGGGATTTAAGCCATTTTTCGAAGAACGAGCACTTGCGTATTTGGATTGTCGGCATGCAAAGAATTGAGCTAACTTTTGCAGACGGTGTCCGTTTTGGGCCTATAAGTACTTTTTGGAAATGTAGCGACCGTTTTGGATTGAACTCACAACTTTGTTGTGATGTCGGTGGGATTTTGGCAATTTTTCAAAGAATGATCACTTGCATATTTACAACTCTTGGATTGCCGGCGTTCGAAGAATTGAGCATGACTTTTGCAGACTGTGTTCGTTTTGGGCCCATAAGTACTTTTATGAAATGTAGCAATCATTTTTTATTGAACTCACTGCTTCATCATGACGTATGAGGGATTTAAGCCATTTTTCGAAGAACATGCACTTGCATATTTGGATTGTCGGCATACGAAGAATTGAGCGTAACCTTTGCAGACGGTGTCCGTTTTGGGCCTATAAGTACTTTTCGGAAATGTAGCGATCATTTTGGATTGAGCTGACAACTTCGCCGTGACGTTTGAGGGATTTCCACCATTTTTCAAAGTATGAGCACTTGCATATTTACAAAGCTTGGATTGCCGACGTTCGAAGAATTGGCTGTGACTTTTGCAGACGGTGTCCGTTTGGGGCCCATAACTACTTTTCGAAAATGTAGCGATCGTTTTGGATTGAACTCATCTCTTCGTGATGACGTATGAGGGATTTAAGCCATTTTTTGAAGAACGAGCACTTGCGTATTTAGATTGTCGGAATGCAAAGAATTGAGCATAACTTTTACAGATGGTGCCCGTTTTGGGACCATAAGTACTTTTCGAAAATGTAGCGACCGTTTTGGATTGAACTCACCGCTTCGTCATGACGTCTGAGGGATTTTGACCATTTCTCAAAGAACTAGCAATTGCATATTTAAAATGCTTGGATTTCCAGCGGTCGAAGAATTGAGCATGACTTTTGCAGACGGTGTCCGTTTTGGTCCCATAGGTACTTTTCGAAAATGTAGCGACCATTTTGGATTGAACTCACCACTTCATCGTGACGTTTGAGGGATTTTGACCATTTTTCAAAGAAACGAGCACTTGCATATTTACAACACTTGGATTGCCGGCGTTCGAAGAATTGAGCATGACTTTGGCAGACGGTGTCAGTTTTGGGCCCATAAGTATTTTTCAAAAATGTAACGGCTGTTTTGGATTGAACTCACAACTTCGTCGTGGCGTTTTAGGGATTTCGACCATTTTTCGAAGAACGAGTACTTGCATATTTTCAAAGCTTGGATTGCGGTGTTAGAAGAATTGAGCGTGATTTTTGTAGATAGTTTTCGTTTTGGACCCATAAGTACTTTTAGGAAATGTAGCGACTGTTTTGGATTGAACTCACCGCTTCATCATGTCGTATGAGGGATTTAAGCCATTTTTCGAAGAACGAGCACTTGCATATTTGGATTGTCAGCATGCGAAGAATTGAGCGTAACTTTTGCAGACGGTGTCCGTTTTGGGCCCGTAAGTACTTTTCGAAAACATACCTACCATTTTGGATTGAACTCACCGCTTCATCATGACGTATGAAGGATTTTGGCCATTTTTTGAACAACGAGAACTTGCATATTAGCAACGCTTGGATTGCCGGCGTTCAAAGAATTGAGCGTGACTTTTGCGGATGGTGTTCGTTTTGGACCCATAAGTACTTTTAGGAAATGTAAAGACCATTTTGGATTGAACTCACCGCTTCATCATGACTTATGATGGATTTAAGCCATTTTTCGAAGAGCGAGCACTTGCGTATTTGGATTGTCGGCATGTGAAGAATTGAGCGTAACTTTTGCAAACGGCGTCCATTTTGGGCCCATAAGTACTTTTCGAAAATGTAGCGACTGTTTTGGATTGAACTCACCACTTCATCATGGCGTTTGAGGTATTTTGGCCATTTTTTGAAGAACGACCACTTGCATATTTGCAAAGCTTGGATCAGCGCTGTTCGAAGAATTGAGCGTGACTTTTACAGATGGTGTCCGTTTTGGACCCATAAGGACCTTTAGGAAATATAGCGACCATTTTGGATTGAACTCACCTCTTCATCATGACGTATGAGGGATTTAAGCCATTTTTCGAAGAACGTGCACTTGCATGTTTGGATTGTCGGCATTCGAAGAATTGAGCGTGACTTTTGCAGATGGTGCCCGTTTTGGTCCCATAAGTACTTTTTGAAAATGTAGCAACCATTTTGGATTGAACTCACCACTTCGTGATGACGTATGAGAGATCTATGCCATTTTTCGAAGAACGAGCACTTGCGTATTTGGATTTTTGTCATGCGAAGAATTGGGCATAACTTTTGCAGACGGTGTCCGTTTTGGGCCCATAAGTACTTTTCAGAAATGTAACGACCATTTTGGATTGAACTCACCACTTCGTCATGACGTATGAGGGATTTTAGCCATTTTTCAAAGAACGAGAACTTGCATATTTGCAACGCTTGGATTGGCGGCATTCGCAGATTTGAGCGTGACTTTTGTGGATGGTGTCCATTTTCGACCCATAAGTACTTTTAGGAAATGTAAAGACCATTTTGGATTGACCTCACCGCTTCATCATGACATATGAGAGATTTAAGCCATCTTTCGAAGAACGAGCACTTGCATATTTGGATTGTCGGCTTACGAAGAATTGAGCTTAACTTTTGCAGACGATGTTCGTTTTGGGCCCATAAGTACTTTTATATAGCGACCGTTTTGGATTGAACTCACCACTTTGTCGTGACATTTAAGGGATTTCAGCCATTTTTCGAAGAACGAGCACTTGCATATTTACAATGCTTGGATTGCTGACATTCGAAGAATTGAGCGTGACTTTTGCAGGCGGTGTCCGTTTTGGGCCCATAAGTACTTTTTGGAAATGTAGTGACCATTTTGGATTAAACTCACCACTTCCTGATGACGTATGAGAGATTTAAGCCATTTTTCGAAAAACGAGCCCTTGCGTATTTAGATTGTCGGCATGCAAAGAATTGAGCGTAACTTTTGCAGACGGTGTCCGTTTTGGGCCCATAAGAACTTTTCAAAAATGTAGCGATCATTTTGGATTGAACTCACCACTTCGCCAAGACGTATGAGGGATTTCAACCATTTTTCAAAGAACGAGCTTTGTGTATTTGCGACGCTTGGATTGGCGGCGTTCGAAGAATTGAGCGTGACTTTTGCGGATGGTGTCCATTTTGGACCCATAAGTACTTTTAGGAAATGTAGCGACAGTTTTGGATTGAACTCACCGCTTCATCATAACGTATGAGGGATTTAAGCCATTTTTTGAAGAACGAGCACTTGCATATTTGGATTGTGGGCTTACGAAGAATTGAGCGTAACTTTTGCAGACGGTGTCCGTTTTGAGCCCATATGTACTTTTTGAAAATGTAGCGACCGTTTTGGATTGAACTCACCACATCGTCATGGTGTTTGAGGGATTTTAGCCATTTTTCAAAGAATGAGCACTTGCATATTTGCAATGCTTGGATTGGCGGCGTTCACAGAATTGAGCTTGACTTTTGCGGACGGTGTCCGTTTTCGACCCATAAGTACTTTTAGGAAATGTAGCGACCGTTTTGGATTGAACTCACCGATTCATCATGACGTAGGAGGGATTTAAGCCATTTTTCAAAGAACGAGCACTTGCATATTTGGATTGTCGGCTTACGAAGAATTGAGCGTAACTTTTGCAGACGGTGTCCGTTTCAGGCCCATAAGTACCTTTCGGAAATGTAGCGACTATTTTGGATTGAACTTACAACTTCATCGTTACGTTTAAGGGATTTCAGCCAATTTTCGAAGAACGAGCACTTGCATATTTGCAACGCTTGGATTGCCGGCGTTCGAAGAATTGAGCGTGACTTTTACGGATGGTGTCCATTTTGGACCCATAATTACTTTTAGGAAATGTAGCGACCGTTTGGGATTAAACTCACCGCTTCATCATGACGCATGAGGGATTTAACCCATTTTTGGAAGAACGAGCACTTGCAAATTTGGATTGTCGGCATGCGAAGAATTGAGCGTAACTTTTGCACACGGCGTCCATTTTCGGCCCATAACTACTTTTCTGAAATGCAGCAACCATTTTGGATTGAACTCACCAATTCGTTGTGATGTTTGAGGGATTTTGACAATTTCTCGAAGAACGAGCACTTGCATATTTACAACGCTTGGATTCCCAGCGTTCGAAGAATTGAGCGTGACTTTTGCAGACGGCATCCGTTTTGGGCCCATAAGTACTTTTCGAAAATGTAGCGATCATTTTGGATTGAACTCACCACTTCGTGATGACGTACGAGAGATTTAACCCATTTTTCGAAAAACGAGCACTTGCGTATTTGAATTGTCGACATGCGAAGAATTGAGCGTAACTTTTACAGACGGTGTCCGTTTTGGGCCCATAAGTACTTTTCGAAAATGTAGCGACCATTTTGGATTGAACTCACCACTTCATCATGACGTTTCAGGAATTTTGGCCATTTTTCAAAGAACGAGTACTTGCATATTCACAATGCTTGGATTGCCTGCATTTGAAGAATTGAGCGTGACTTTTGCAGGCGGTGTCTGTTTTGGGCCCATAAGTACTTTTCGGAAATGTAGTGACCATTTTGGATTGAACTCACCGCTTCGTGATAACGTATGAGAGATTTAAGCCATTTTTCGAAAAATGAGCACTTGCGTATTTGGATTGTCGACGTACGAAGAATTGAGCGTAACTTTTGCAGACGGTGTCCGTTTTGGGCCCATAAGTACTTTTCAGAAATGTAGCGATCGTTTTGGATTGAACTCACCGCTTTGCCAAGACGTGTGAGGGATTTCAACCATTTTTGAAAGAACGAGCACTTGTATATTTGCAACGCTTGGATTGGCGGCGTTCGAAGAATTGAGCGTGACTTTTGCGGATGGTGTCCATTTTGGACCCTTAAGTACTTTTCAAAAATGTAGCGACTGTTTTGGATTGAACTCACCGCTTCATCATGACGTATGAGGGATTTAAGCAATTTTTTGAAGAACGAGCACTTGCATATTTGGATTGTCGGCTTATGAAGAATTGAGCGTAACTTTTGCAGAGGGTGTCCATTTTGAGCCCATAAGTACTTTTCGAAAATGTAGCGACCGTTTTGGATTGAACTCACCACTTCGTCATGCCGTTTGAGGGATTTCAGCCATTTTTCAAAGTAGGAGCACTTGCATATTTGCAATGCTTGGATTGGAGGCGTTCGCAGAATTGAGCGTGACTTTTGCGGATGGTGTCCGTTTTCGACCCATAAGTACATTTAGGAAATGTAGCGATCGTTTTGGATTGAACTCACCGATTCATCATGACGTATGAGGGATTTAAGCCATTTTTTGAAGAACGAGCACTTGCATATTTGAATTGTCGGCTTACGAAGAATTGAGCGTAACTTTTGCAGAAGGTGTCCATTTTTGGCCCATAAGTACTTTTCGGAAATGTGGCGACCATTTTGGATTGAGCTCACAACTTTGCCATGACGTTTAAGGGATTTCGGCCATTTTTCAAAGTATGAGCACTTGCATATTTACAAAGCTTGGATTGCCAACGTTCGAAGAATTGCGCGTGACTTTTGCAGACGGTGTCCGTTTGGGGCCCATAAGTACTTTTCGAAAATGTAGCGATCATTTTGGAGTAAACTCACCACTTCGTCATGACATATGAGGGATTTTAGCCATTTTTCGAAGAATGAGCACTTGCGTATTTAGATTGTCGGCATGCAAAGAATTGAGCGTAACTTTTACAGATGGTGTCCGTTTTGGGCCCATAAGTACTTTTCGAAAATGTAGCGATCATTTTGGAGTGAACTCACCGCTTCGTGATGACGTATGAGGGATTTAAGCCATTTTTTGAAGAACGAGCACTTGCATATTTACAACGCTTGGATTGCCGGTGTTCGAAGAATTGAACGTGACTTTTGCAGACGGTGTCCGTTTGGGGCGCATAAGTACTTTTCGAAAATGTAGCGATCATTTTGGAGTGAACTCACCGCTTCGTGATGACGTATGAGGGATTTAAGCCATTTTTTGAAGAACGAGCACTTGCATATTTACAACGCTTGGATTGCCGGTGTTCGAAGAATTGAACGTGACTTTTGCAGACGGTGTCCGTTTGGGGCGCATAAGTACTTTTCGAAAATGTAGCGATCATTTTGGAGTGAACTCACCGCTTCGTGATGACGTATGAGGGATTTAAGCCATTTTTTGAAGAACGAGCACTTGCATATTTACAACGCTTGGATTGCCGGTGTTCGAAGAATTGAACGTGACTTTTGCAGACGGTGTCCGTTTGGGGCGCATAAGTACTTTTCGAAAATGTAGCGATCATTTTGGAGTGAACTCACCGCTTCGTGATGACGTATGAGGGATTTAAGCCATTTTTTGAAGAACGAGCACTTGCATATTTACAACGCTTGGATTGCCGGTGTTCGAAGAATTGAACGTGACTTTTGCAGACGGTGTCCGTTTGGGGCGCATAAGTACTTTTCGAAAATGTAGCGATCATTTTGGAGTGAACTCACCGCTTCGTGATGACGTATGAGGGATTTAAGCCATTTTTTGAAGAACGAGCACTTGCATATTTACAACGCTTGGATTGCCGGTGTTCGAAGAATTGAACGTGACTTTTGCAGACGGTGTCCGTTTGGGGCGCATAAGTACTTTTCGAAAATGTAGCGATCATTTTGGAGTGAACTCACCGCTTCGTGATGACGTATGAGGGATTTAAGCCATTTTTTGAAGAACGAGCACTTGCATATTTACAACGCTTGGATTGCCGGTGTTCGAAGAATTGAACGTGACTTTTGCAGACGGTGTCCGTTTGGGGCGCATAAGTACTTTTCGAAAATGTAGCGATCATTTTGGAGTGAACTCACCGCTTCGTGATGACGTATGAGGGATTTAAGCCATTTTTTGAAGAACGAGCACTTGCATATTTACAACGCTTGGATTGCCGGTGTTCGAAGAATTGAACGTGACTTTTGCAGACGGTGTCCGTTTGGGGCGCATAAGTACTTTTCGAAAATGTAGCGATCATTTTGGAGTAAACTCACCACTTCGTCATGACATATGAGGGATTTTAGCCATTTTTCGAAGAATGAGCACTTGCGTATTTAGATTGTCGGCATGCAAAGAATTGAGCGTAACTTTTACAGATGGTGTCCGTTTTGGGCCCATAAGTACTTTTCGAAAATGTAGCGATCGTTTTGGATTGAACTCACCGCTTCGTCATAACGTTTTAGGGATTTTGACCATTTTTCAAAGAACGAGCAATTGCATATTTACAACGCTTGGATTGTTGACGTTCGAAGAATTGAGTGTGGCTTTTGCAGACGGTGTCCATTTTGGGCCCATAAGTACTTCTCAGAAATGTAGCGATCGTTCTGGATTGAACTCACCGCTTCGTGATGACGTATGAGGGATTTAAGCCATTTTTCGAAGAACGAGGCCTTGCGTATTTGGATTGTCGGCATGTGAAGAATTGAGCTAACTTTTGTAGACGGTGTCCATTTTTGGCCCATAAGTACTTTTCGGAAATGTAGCGACCATTTTCGATTGAACTCATGACTTCGTCGTGATGTTTGTGGGATTTCTGCAATTTTTCGAAGAATGTGCACTTGCATATTTACAACGCTTGGATTGCCGGCGTTCGAAGAATTGAGCGTGACTTTTGGAGACAGTGTCCGTTTTGGGCCCATAAGTACTTTTTGAAAATGTAGCGATCATTTTGGATTGAACTCACTGCTTCATCATGACGTTTGAGCGATTTCGGCCATTTTTCGAAGAACGAGCACTTGCATTTTTGGATTGTCGGCATACGAAGAATTGAGCGTAACTTTTGCAGGCAATGTCCGTTTTGGGCCCATAAGTACTTTTCGAAAAGGTTGCGACCCTTTTGGATTGAACTCGCAACTTCGTCGTTACGTTTGAGGGATTTCGGCCAGTTTTCGAAGAACGAGCACTTGCATATTCACAACACTTTGATTGCCTGCGTTCGAAGAATTGAGCATGACTTTTGCAGACGGTTTTCGTTTTTGGCCCATAAGTACTTTTCGAAAATGTAGCGACCGTTTTGGATTGAACTCACTGCTTCATCATAACGTATGAGGGATTTAAGCCATCTTTCGAAGAATGAACACTTGCGTATTTGGATTGTCGGCATGCGAAGAATTGAGCCAACTTTTGTAGACGGTGCCCGTTTTGGGCCCATAAGTACTTTTCGGAAATGTATCGACCGTTTTTTATTGAACTCACCACTTCATCGTTACGTTTAAGGGATTTCGACCATTTTTTGAGGAATGAGCACTTGCATATTTACAAACCTTGGATTGTCGGCGTTCGAAGAATTGGGCGTGACTTTTGCAGACGGTGTCCGTTTGAGGCCCATAAGTACTTTTCGAAAATGTAACGACTGTTTTAGATTGAACTCACCACTTCATCATGACGTACGAGGGATTTAAGCCATTTTTCGAAGAACGAGCACTTGCATATTTGGATTGTCGGCATGCGAAGAATTTAGCGTAACTTTTGCAGACGGTGTCCATTTTGGCCGATAATTACCGTTCTGAAATGTAGCGAGTATTTTGGATTGAACTCACAACTTCGTCGTGTCGTTTGAGGGGTTTTGACCATTTTTGGAAGAATGAGCACTTGCATATTGACAACACTTGGATTGCCGGCGTTCGAAGAATTGAGCGTGACTTTTGCAAACGGTGTCCACTTTGGACCCATAAGTACTATTCGAAAATGTAGCGGCCATTTTGGTTTGAACTCACTGCTTTGTAATGACGTATGAGGGATCTAAGCCATTTTTTGAAGAACGAGCACTTGCGTATTTGGATTGTCGGCATGTGAAGAATTGAGCGTAACTTTTGCAGACCGTGTCCGTTTTGGGCCCATAAGTACTTTTCGAAAATGTAGCAACCGTTTTGGATTGAACTCACCACTTCATTGTGACGTTTGAGGGATTTTGACCATTTTTCAAAGAAACGAGCACTTGCATATTTAGAATGCTTGGATTGCCCATGTTCGAAGAATTAAGCGTGACTTTGGCAGACGGTGTCAGTTTTGGGCCCATAAGTATTTTTCGGAAATGTAGCGGCGGTTTTGGATTGAACTCACAACTTCGTCGTGACGTTTGAGGGATTTCGACCATTTTTCAAAGAACGAGCACTTGCATATTTACAAAGCTTGGATTGCCGGCGTTCGAAGAATTGAGCGTGATTTTTGCAGACGGTTTCCATTTTGGGCCCATAAGTACTTTTAGGAAATGTAGCGACCATTTTGGATCAAACTCACCACTTAGTCATGACGTATGATGGGTTTAAGCGATTTTTTGAAGAATGAGCACTTGCGTATTTGGATTGTCGACATGTGAAGAATTGAGCGTAACTTTTGCAGAAGGTGTCTGTTTTGGGCCCATAAGTACTTTTCGGAATTGTAGCAACCGTTTTGGATTGAACTCACCACTTCGTCATGGCGTTTGAGGTATTTTGGCCATTTCTCGAAGAATGAGCACTTGCATATTTGCAACGCTTGGATTGGCGTTGTTCGAAGAATTGAGCGTGACTTTTACAGATGGTGTCCGTTTTGGACCCATAAGTACTTTTAGGAAATGTAACGACCGTTTTGGATTGAACTCACCACTTCATCATGACGTATGAGGGATTTAACACATTTTTCGAAGAACGAGCACTTGCATATTTGGATTGTCGGCATGCGAAGAATTGAGAGTAACTTTTGCAGACGGTGTCCGTTTTGGGCCCGTAAGTACTTTTCGGAAACATACCTACCACTTTGGATTGAACTCACCACTTCATCATGACGTATGAAGGATTTCGGCCATTTTTCGAAGAATGAGCACTTGCATATTTGCAACGCTTGGATTGCCGACGTTCAAAGAATTGAGCGTAACTTTTGCGGATGGTGTCCGTTTTGGATCCATAAGTACATTTAGGAAATGTAACGACCGTTTTGGATTGAACTCACCGCTTCATCATGACGTATGATGGATTTAAACCATTTTTCGAAGAACGAGCACTTGCGTATTTGGATTGCCGGCATGTGAAGAATTGAAGGTAACTTTTGCAGACGACGTCCGTTTTGGGCCCATAAGTACTTTTCGAAAATGTAGCGACTGTTTTAGATTGAACTCACCACTTCATCATGGCGTTTGAGGTATTTTGGCCATTTTTCAAAGAACGAGCACTTGCATATTTGCAACGCTTGGATCGGTGTTGTTCGAAGAATTGAGCGTGACTTTTACAGATGGTGTCCGTTTTGGACCCATAAGTACCTTTAAGAAATATAGCGACCGTTTTGGATTGAACTCACTGCTTCGTCATGATGTATGAGGGATTTAAGCCATTTTTCAAAGAACGAGCACTTGCATATTTGGATTGTCGGCATGCGAAGAATTGAGCGTAACTTTTGCAGACGGTGTTCGTTTGGGCCCGTAAGTACTTTTCGAAAATGTACCTACCATTTTGGATTGAACTCACCGATTCATCATGACGTTTGAGGGATTTTGGAAATTTTTCGAATAACAAGCACTTGCATATTTGCAACGCTTCGATTGCCGGCGCTAGAAGAATTGAGCGTTACTTTCTCGGATGGTCTCCGTTTTGTACCCATATGTACTTTTAGGAAATGTAGCGACCGTTTTGGATTGAACTCACAGCTTCATCATGACGTATGAGCGAATTGAGCCATTTTTCAGACAACGAGCACTTGCATATTTGGAGTGTTGGCATGCGAAGAATTGGATGTAACTTTTTTAGATGGTGTCCGTTTTAGGCCCACAACTACTTTTCAAAAATGCAGTGACCGTTTTGGATTGAACTCACCACTTTGTCACGACATTTGAGGGATTTCAACCATTTTTCGAAGAACGAGCACTTGCATTTTACAATGCTTGGATTGCCGGCATTCGAAGAATTGAGCGTGACTTTTGCAGGCGGGGTCCGTTTTGGGCCCATAAGTACTTTTCGAAAATGTAGCGACCATTTTGGATTGAACTCACAACTTCGTCGTGACGTTTGAGGGATTTAAGCCATTTTTTGAAAAACGAGCACTTGCGTATTTGGATTGTCGGCATGCGAAGAATTGAGAATAACTTTTGCAGACGGTGTCCGTTTTGGGCCCATAAGTACTTTTCAGAAATGTAGCGATCATTTTGGATTGAGCTCACTGCTTCCCCAAGACGTATGAGGGATTTCAACCATTTTTCAATGAATGAGCACTTGTGTATTTGCAACGCTTGGATTGGCGGCGTTCGCAGAATTGAGCGTGACTTGTGTGGATGGTGTCCATTTTCGACCGATAAGTACTTTTAGGAAAGGTAGCGACCATTTTGGATTGAACTCACCGCTTCATCATGACGTATGAGGGATTTAAGCCATTTTTTGAAGAACGAGCACTTGGATATTTGGATCGTCGGCTTACGAAGAATTGAGCGTAACCTTTGCAGACGGTATCTGTTTTGGGCCCATAAGTACTTTTCGAAAAAGTAGCGACCGTTTTGGATTGAACTCACCACTTCGTCGTGACATTTAAGGGATTTCAGCCATTTTTTGAAGAACGAGCACTTGCATTTTACAATGCTTGGATTGCCGGCATTCGAAGAATTGAGCGTGACTTTTGCAGGTGGTGTCCGTTTTGGGCCCATGAGTACTTTTTGGAAATGTAGCGACCATTTTGGAATGAACTCACAACTTCGTCGTGACATTTGAGGGATTTAAGCCATTTTTTGAAAAATGAGCACTTGAGTATTTGGATTGTCGGCATGCGAAGAATTGAGAATAACTTTTGCAGACGGTGTCCGTTTTGGCCCCATAAGTACTTTTCAGAAATGTAGCGATCATTTTGGATTGAGCTCACTGCTTCCCCAAGACATATGAGGGATTTCAACCATTTTTCAAAGAACGAGCACTTGTGTATTTGCAACGCTTGGATTGGCGGCGTTCGAAGAATTGAGCATGACTTTTGCGGATGGTGTCCATTTTGGACCATAAGTACTTTTCGAAAATGTAGCGACTGTTTTGGATTGAACTCACCACTTCATCACGACGTATGAGGGATTTAAGCCATTTTTTGAACAACGAGCACTTGTATATTTGGATTGTCGGCTTACGAAGAATTAAGCGTAACTTTTGTAGACGGTGTCCGTTTTGAGCCCATAAGTACTTTTCGAAAATGTAGCGACCGTTTTGGATTGAACTAACCACTTCATCATGGCATTTGAGGGATTTCAGCCATTTTTCAAAGAACGAGCACTTGCATATTTGCAATGCTTGGATTGGCGGCGTTCGCAGAATTGAGCGTGACTTTTGCGGACGGTGTCCGTTTTCGACCCATAAGTACTTTTAGGAAATGTAACGACCGTTTTGGATTGAACTCACCGCTTTGTCATGACATATGAGGGATTTAAGCCTTTTTTTGAAGAACGAGCACTTGCATATTTGGATTGTCGGCTTACGAAGAATTTAGCATAACTTTTGCAGACGGTGTCCGTTTTGGGCCAATAAGTACTTTTCGAAAATGTAGCTACCGTTTTGGATTGAACTTACAACTTCCTCCTCACATTTAAGTGATTTCGACCAATTTTCGAAGAGCAAACACTTGTATATTTGTAACGCTTGGATTACCGACATTCGAAGAATTTAGCGTGACTTTTGCAGACGGTTTTCGTTTTGGGCCCATAAGTACTTTTAGGAAATGTGGCGATCGTTTTGGCTTGAACTCACCACTTCATCATGACGTATTAGGGATTTAAGCCATTTTTTGAAGAATGAGCACTTACACATTTGGATTGTCGTCATACGAAGAATTGAGCGTAACTTTTGCAGACGGTGTCCGTTTTGGGCCCATAGGCACTTTTCGAAAATGTAGCGACCGTTTTGGATTGAACTCACCACTTCGTCGTGGCTTTTGAAGTATTTCGGCCATTTTTCGAAGAACGAGCACTTGCATATTTGCAACGCTTGGATTGGCGATGTTCGAAGAATTGAGCGTAACTTTTACAGATGGTGTCCGTTTCGGACCCATAAGTACTTTTAGGAAATGTGGCGACCATTTTGGATTGAACTCACTGCTTCATCATGACCTATGAGGGATTTAAGCCATTTTTCGAAGAACGAGCACTTGTATATTAGGATTGTCGGCATGCAAAGAATTGAGCATAACTTTTGCAGACGGTGTCCGTTTTGGGCCATTAGTACTTTTCGAAAATGTACCTACCATTTTGAATTGAACTCTCCGCTTCATCATGACGCTTGAAGGATTTCGGCCAATTTTCAAAAAATGAGCACTTGCATATTTGCAACGCTTGGATTGCCGGCGTTCGAAGAATTGAGCGTGACTTTTGCAGACGGTGTCCGTTTTGGGACCATAAGTACTTTTCGAAAATGTAGCGACCATTTTGGATTGAACTCACCACTTCGTGATGACGTTCGAGAGATTTAAGCCATTTTTTGAAAAATGAGCACTTGTGTATTTGGATTGTCGGCATGTGAAGAATTGAGCGTAACTTTTACAGACAGTGTCTGTTTTGGGCCCATAAGTACTTTTCGAAAATGTAGTGACCATTTTGGATTGAACTCACCACTTCGTCGTGACGTTTCAGGGATTTCGGCCATTTTTTGAAGAATGAGCACTTGCATATTTACAGCGCTTGGATTGCCGACATTCGAAGAGTTGAGCGTGACTTTTGCAGGCGGTGTCCGTTTTGGGCCCATAAGTACTTTTCGAAAATGTAGCGACCATTTTGGATTTAACTCACCACGTCGTGATGACGTACGAGATATTTAAGCCATTTTTCGAAAAACAAGCACTTGCGTATTTGGATTGTCGGCATGCGAAGAATTGAGCGTAACTGTTACAAACGGTGTCCGTTTTGGGCCCATAAGTACTTTTCGAAAATGTAGCGACCATTTTGGATTGAACTCACAACTTCGTCGTGACGTTTGAGGGATTTTGACCATTTTTGAAGAAGGAGCACTTGCATATTTACAACGCTTGGATTGCCGGCGTTCAAAGAATTCAGCGTGACTTTTGCGGATGGTGTCCGTTTTGGACCAATAAGAACTTTTAGGAAATGTAGCGACCGTTTGGGATTAAACTCACCGCTTCGTCATGAAGTATGAGATATTTAAGCCATTTTTCGATCAACGAGCACTTGCAAATTTGGATTGTCGGCATGCGAAGAATTGAGCGTAACTTTTGCACACGGTGTCCGTTTTGGGCCCATAACTACTTTTCGAAAATGCAGCGACCGTTTTGGATTGAACTCACTACTTCATCGTGACATTTGAGGGATTTTGACCATTTCTCAAAGAATGAGCACTTGCATATTTACAACGCTTGGACTGTCGGCGTTCGATGAATTGAGCGCGACTTTTGTAGACGGTGTCCGTTTTGGGCCCTCAAGTACTTTTCGAAAATGTAGCGACCATTTTGGATTGAACTCACCACTTCGTGAGGACGTATGAGAGATTTTAGCCATTTTTCGAAAAATGAGCACTTGCGTATTTGGATTGTCTGCATGCGAAGAATTGAGCGTAACTTTTACAGACGGTGTCCGTTTTGGGCCCATAAGTACTTTTCGGAAATGTAGCGACCATTTTGGATTGAACTCACCACTTCGTCATGACGTTCGAGAGATTTAAGCCATTTTTTGAAAAATGAGCACTTGTGTATTTGGATTGTCGGCATGCGAAGAATTGAGCGTAACTTTTACAGACAGTGTCTGTTTTGGGCCCATAAGTACTTTTCGAAAATGTAGTGACCATTTTGGATTGAACTCACCACTTCGTCGTGACGTTTCAGGGATTTCGGCCATTTTTTGAAGAATGAGCACTTGCATATTTACAGCGCTCGGATTGCCGACATTCGAAGAGTTGAGCGTGACTTTTGCAGGCGGTGTCCGTTTTGGGCCCATAAGTACTTTTCGAAAGTGTAGCGACCATTTTGGATTTAACTCACCACGTCTTGATGACGTACGAGATATTTAAGCCATTTTTCGAAAAACAAGCACTTGCGTATTTGGATTGTCGGCATGCGAAGAATTGAGCGTAACTTTTACAAACGGTGTCCGTTTTGGGCCCATAAGTACTTTTCGAAAATGTAGCGACCATTTTGGATTGAACTCACAACTTCGTCGTGACGTTTGAGGGATTTTGACCATTTTTGAAGAAGGAGCACTTGCATATTTACAACGCTTGGATTGCCGGCGTTCAAAGAATTCAGCGTGACTTTTGCGGATGGTGTCCGTTTTGGACCAATAAGAACTTTTAGGAAATGTAGCGACCGTTTGGGATTAAACTCACCGCTTCGTCATGAAGTATGAGATATTTAAGCCATTTTTCGATCAACGAGCACTTGCAAATTTGGATTGTCGGCATGCGAAGAATTGAGCGTAACTTTTGCACACGGTGTCCGTTTTGGGCCCATAACTACTTTTCGAAAATGCAGCGACCGTTTTGGATTGAACTCACTACTTCATCGTGACATTTGAGGGATTTTGATCATTTCTCAAAGAATGAGCACTTGCATATTTACAACGCTTGGACTGTCGGCGTTCGATGAATTGAGCGCGACTTTTGTAGACGGTGTCCGTTTTGGGCCCTTAAGTACTTTTCGAAAATGTAGCGACCATTTTGGATTGAACTCACCACTTCGTGAGGACGTATGAGAGATTTTAGCCATTTTTCGAAAAATGAGCACTTGCGTATTTGGATTGTCTGCATGCGAAGAATTGAGCGTAACTTTTACAGACGGTGTCCGTTCTGGGCCCATAAGTACTTTTCGAAAATGTAGCGACCATTTTGGATTGAACTCACCACTTCGTCATGACGTTTGAGGGATTTTGACCATTTTTAAAGAACGAGCACTTGCATATTTACAACGCTTGGATTGTCGACGTTCGAAAAATTGAGCGTGACTTTTGCAGACGGTGTCCGTTTTGGGCCCATAAGTACTTTTCGAAAATGTAGTGACCGTTTTGGATTGAACTCATCGCTTCATCATCACGTATGAGGGATTTAAGCCATTTTTCAAAGAACGAGCACTTGCATATTTGGATTGTCGGCATGCAAAGGTTTGAGCGTAACTTTTGAAGACGGTGTCCATTTTGGGCCCATAACTACTTTTCGAAAATGCAGCGACCGTTTTGCATTGAACTCACCACTTCGTCGTAACGTTTGAGGGATTTTGACCATTTTTCGAAGGACGAGCACTTGCATATTTGGATTGCCGGCTTTCGAAGAATTGAGCGTGACTTTTGCAGACGGTGTCCGTTTTGGACCCATAAGTACTTTTAGGAAATGTGGCGACCGTTTTGGATTGAACTCACCGCTTTTTCATGATGTATGAGGGATTTAAGCCATTTTTCGAAGAACGAGCACTTGCATATTTGGATTGACGGCATGCGAAGAATTGAGCGTAACTTTTGCAGATGGAGTCCGTTTTGGGCCCATGAGTACTTTTTGGAAATGTACCTACCATTTTGGATTGAACTCACCGCTTCATCATGACGTATGAAGGATTTCGACCATTTTTTGAAAAAGGAGCACTTGCATATTTGCAACGCTTGGATTGTTGGCGTTCAAAGAATTGAGCGTGACTTTTGCGGATGGTGTCCGTTTTAGACCCATAAGTACTTTTAGGAAATGTAGCGACCGCTTAGGATTAAACTCACCGCTTCGTCATGACGTATGAGGGATTTAAGCTATTTTTTGAAGTATAAGCACTTGCATATTTGGATTGTCGGCATGCGAAGAATTGAGCGTAACTTTTGCACATGGTGTCCGTTTTGTGCCCATAACTACTTTTCGGAAATGCAGCGACCGTTTGGGATTGAACTCACCACTTCATCGTGACATTTGAGGGATTTTGACCATTTCTCGAAAAACGAACACTTGCATATTTACAACGCTTGGATTGCCGGCGTTCGAAGAATTGAGCGTGACTTTTGCAGACGGCGTCCGTTTTGGGCCCTTAAGTACTTTTCGAAAATGTAGCGACCATTTTGGATTGAACTCACCACTTCATGATGATGTACGAGAGATTTAAGCTATTTTTCAAAAAATGAGCACTTGCATATTTGGATTGTCGGCATGCGAAGAATTGAGCGTAACTTTTACAGACGGTGTCCGTTTTGGGGCCATAAGTACTTTTTGAAAATGTAGCGACCATTTTGGATTGAACTCACAACTTCGTCATGATGTTTGAGGGATTTTGACCATTTTTGTAGAATGAGCACTTGCATATTTACAACACTTGGATTACCGACATTCGAAAAATTGAGCGTGACTTTTGCAGACGGTGTCCGTTTTGGGCCCATAAGTACTTTTCGGAAATGTAGCCACCGTTTTGGATTGAACTCATTGCTTCATCATCACGTATGAGGGATTTAAGCCATTTTTTGAAGAACGAGCACTTGCATATTTGGATTGTCGGCATGCGAAGGTTTGAGCGTAAATTTTGAAGATGGTGTCCGTTTTAGGCCCATAACTACTTTTCGGAAATGCAGCGACCATTTTTCATTGAACTCACCACTTCGTCGTGACGTTTAAGGGATTTTGAACATTTTTAGAAGAACGAGCACTTGCATATTTGGATTGTCGGCGTTCAAAGAATTGAGCGTGACTTTTGCAGATAGTGTCCGTTTTAGGCCCGTACGTACTTTTCGGAAATGTAGCGACCATTTTGGATTGAACTCACCCCTTCGTGATGACATATGAGAGATTTAAGCCATTTTTTGAAGAACGAGCACCTGCGTATTTGGATTGGAGGCATGCGAAGAATTGAGCGTAACTTTTGCACACGGTCTCTATTTTGAGCCCACAAGTACTTTTCAAAAATGTAGTGACCCTTTTGGATTGAGATCACCGCTTCGTCATAACATATGAGGATGTCAGCCATTTTTCAAAGAACTAGCAGTCGCATATTTACAATGCTTGGATTGCCGGCATTCGATGAATTGAGCGTGACTTTTGCAGATGGTGTCCGTTCTGTGCCCATAAGTACTTTTCAGAAATGTGGTGACCATTTTGGATGGAACTCATCGCTTAGTGATGACGTATGAGAGATTTAAGCCATTTTTCGAAAAATGAGCACTTGCGTATTTGGATTGTTGGCATGCGACGAATTGAGCGTAACTTTTGCAGACAGTGTCCGTTTTGGGCCCATAAGTACTTTTCAGAAGTGTAGCGATCGTTTTGGATTGAACTCACCGCTTCGTCATGACGTATGAGCGATTTCAACCATTTTTCAAACAACGAGCACTTGTATATTTGCAACGCTTGGATTGACGGCGTTCAAAGAATTGAGCGTGACTTTTGCGGAAGGTGGCCATTTTGGACCCATAAGTACTTTTCGGAAATGTAGCGACCGCTTTGGATTGAACTTACAACTTCGTCGTGACATTTAAGGGATTTTGCCCATTTTTAGAAGAATGAGCACTTGCATATTTACAACGCTTGGATTGCTTGCATTCGAAGAATTGAGCGTGACTTTTGCAAACGGTGCTCGTTTTGGGCCCATAAGTACTTTTAGGAAATGTAGCGCTCTTTTTGGATTGTGCTCACCCCTTCATCATGACATATGAGGGATTGGAGCCATTTCTCGAAGAACAAGCACTTGCATATTTGAATTGTCGGAATACGAAGAATTCAGCTTAACTATTGTAGACGGTGTTCGTTTTGGCCCCATAAGTACTTTTCGAAAATGAAGTGACCGTTTTGGATCGAACTCACCACTTCGTTGTGGCGTTTGAGGTATTTGGCCGTTTTTCGAAGAACGAGCACTTGCATATTTGCAACGCTTGGATTGGCGATGTTCGAAGAATTGAGCTTGACTTTTACAGATGGTGTCCGTTTTGGACCCATAAGTACTTTCAGGAAATGTGGCGACCATTTTGGATTGAACTCACCACTTCATCATGACGTATGAGGGATTTAAGCCATTTTTAGAAGAACGAGCACTTGCATATTTGGATTGTCGGCATGCGAAGAATTGAGCGTAACTTTTGCAGGCGGTGTCCGTTTTGGGCCCATAAGTACTTTTCGGAAACGTACCTACCATTTTGGATTGAACTCACCACTTCATCATGACGTATGAAGGATTTTGGCCATTTTTTGAACAACGAGCACTTGCATATTTGCAACGCTTTGATTGCCGGCGTTCGAAGAATTGAGCGCGACTTTTGTGGATGGTGTCCGTTTTGGACCCATAAGTACTTTTAGGAAATGTGGAGACCATTTGGGATTAAACTCACTGCTTCGTCATGACGTATGAGGGATTTAAGCCCTTTTTCAAAGAACGAGCACTTGCAAATTTGGATTGTCGGCATACGAAGAATTGAGCATAACTTTTGCAGACGGTGTCCGTTTTGGGCCCATAAGTACTTTTCAGAAATGTAGCGATCTTTTTGGATTGAACTCACCGCTTCATCATGACGTATGAATGATTCCAACCATTTTTCAAAGAACGAGAACTTGTATATTTGGATTGCCAGCTTTCGAAAAATTGAGCGTGACTTTTGCAGACGGTGTCCGTTTTGGGCCCGTACGTACTTTTCGGAAATGTAGCGACCATTTTGGATTGAACTCACCTCTTCATGATGATGTATGAGAGATTTAAGCCATTTTCAAAAAACGAGCACCTGCGTATTTTGATTGACGGCATGCGAAGAATTGAGCGTAACTTTTGCACACGGTGTCCGTTTTGGGCCCATAAGTACTTTTCAGAAATGTAGTGACCCTTTTGGATTGAACTCACCACTTCATCATAACATATGAGGGATGTCAGCCATTTTTCAAAGAACGAGCACTCGCATATTTACAATGCTTGGATTGCCGGCGTTCGATGAATTGAGCGTGACTTTTGCAGACGGTGTCCGTTTTGTGCCCATAAGTACTTTTCAAAAATGTGGTGACCATTTTGGATTGAACTCACCGCTTCGTGATGACGTATGAGAGATTTAAGCCATTTTTTGAAAAATGGGCACTTGCGTATTTGGATTGTCGGCATGCGATGAATTGAGCGTAACTTTTGCAGACGGTGTCCGTTTTGGGCCCATAAGTACTTTTCATAAATGTAGCGATCGTTTTGAATTGAACTCACCACTTCATCATGACGTAGGAGTGATTTCAACCATTTTTCAAAGAATGAGCACTTGTATATTTGCAACGCTTGGATTGGCGACGTTCGAAGAATTGAGCGTGACTTTTGTGGAAGGTGTCCATTTTGGACCCATAAGTACTTTTCGAAAATGTAGCGACCGTTTTGGATTGAACTTACAACTTCATCATGACGTTTAAGGGATTTTGGCCATTTTTCAAAGAACGAGCACTTGCATATTTACAACGCTTGGATTGTCGGCATTCGAAGAATTGAGCGTGACTTTTGCAGACGGTGCTCGTTTTGGGCCCATAAGTACTTTTAGGAAGTGTAGCGATCATTTTGGATTGAACTCACCCCTTCATCATGACGTATGAGGGATTTAAGCCATTTTTCGAAGAATGAGCACTTGCATATTTGGATTGTCGGCATACGAAGAATTGAGCTTAACTTTTGTAGACGGCGTTCGTTTTGGGCCCGTAATTACTTTTCGCAAATGAAGCTACCGTTTTAGATTGAACTCACCACTTCGTCATGGCGTTTAGGTTATTTTGGCCATTTTTCGAAGAACGAGCACTTGCATATTTGCAACGCTTGGATTGGCGATGTTCGCAGAATTGAGCGTGACTTTTACCGATGGTGTCCGTTTTGGACCCATAAGTACTTTTAGGAAATGTGGCTACCGTTTGGGATTGAACTCACTGCTTCGTCATGATGTATGAGGGATTTAGGCCATTTTTTGAAGAATGAGCACTTGCATATTTGGATTGTCGGCATGCGAAGAATTGAGCATAACTTTTGCAGACGATGTCCGTTTTGGGTCCATAAGTACTTTTCGAAAACGTACCTACCATTTTGGATTGAACTCACCGCTTCATCGTGACGTACAAAGGATTTCGAGCATTTTTTGAAAAACGACCACTTGCATATTTGCAACGCTTGGTTTGCCGGCGTTCAAAGAATTCAGCGTGACTTTTGCGGATGGTGTCCATTTTGGACCCATAAGTACTTTTAGGAAATGTAGCGACCATTTGGGATTAAACTCACCACTTCGTCATGACGTATGAGGGATTTAAGGCATTTTTTGAAGAATGAGCACTTGCAAATTTGGATTGTCGTTATGCGAAGAATTGAGCGTAACTTTGGCACACGGTGTCCGTTTTGGGCCCATAACTACTTTTCGAAAATGCAGCGACCGTTTTGGATTGAACTCACCACTTCATCGTGACGTCTGAGGGATTTTGACCATTTTTCGAATAGTGAGCACTTGGATATTTGGATTGCCGGCTTTCGAAGAATTGATCGTGACTTTTGCAGACGGCGTCCGTTTCGGTCCCATAAGTACTTTTCGGAAATATAGCAACCATTTTTTATTGAACTCACCTCTTCATGATGACGTATGAGAGATTTAAGCCATTTTTTGAAGAATGAGCACTTGCGTATTTGGATTGTCGGCATGCGAAGAATTGAGCGTAACTTTTGCAAACGGTGTCCGTTTTGGGCCCATAAGTACTTTTCAGAAATGTAGCAACCGATTTGGATTGAACTCACCGCTTCATCATAACGTATGAGGGATGGCTGCCATTTTTCAAAGAATGAGCACTCGCATATTTACAATGCTTGGATTGCCTTCGTTCGATAAATTGAGCGTAACTTTTGCAGACGATGTCCGTTTTGGGCCCATAAGTACTTTTCAGAAATGTAGCGATCGTTTTGGATTAAACTCAGCACATCGTCATGACATATGAGAGATTTAAGCCATTTTTTGAAGAATGAGCAATTGCAAATTTGGATTGTTGGCATGCGAAGAATTGAGCATAACTTTTGCAGACGTTGTCCGTTTTGGGCCCATAACTACTTTTCGGAAATGCAGCGACCATTTTGGATTTAACTCACCACTTCGTCGTGATGTTTGAGGGATTTGGACCATTTTTCGAAGAACGAGCACTTGCATATTTACAACGCTTGGATTTTCGGCGTTCGAAGAATTGAGCGTGACTTTTGCAGACGGTGTCCGTTTTAGGCCCATAAGTACTGTTTGAAAATGTAGCGACCATTTTGGATTGAACTCACCACTTCATGATGACGTACGAGAGATTTAAGCCATTTTTCGAAGAACGAGCACTTGCGTATTTGGATTGTCGGCATGCGAAGAATTGAGCGTAACTTTTACAGATGGTGTCCGTTTTGCGCCCATAAGTACTTTTCTAAAATGTCGTGACCATTTTGGATTGAACTCGCAACTTTGTCATGACGTTTGAGGGAATTTTACCATTTTTCGAAGAACTAGCACTTGCATATTTGCAACTCTTGGATTGCCGACGTTCGAAGAATTGATCGTGACTTTTGCAGACGGTGTCCGTTTTGGGCCCATAAGTACTTTTCGGAAATGTAGCGACTGTTTTGGATTGAACTTACCGCTTCGTCATGACGTATGAGGGATTTAAGATATTTTTCGAAGAATGAGCACATGCATAGTTACAATGCTTGGATTGCCGGCGTTCGAAGAATTGAGCGTCACTTTTGCAGACGGTGTTCCTTTAGGGCCTATAAGTACTTTTCAAAAATATAGTGACCATTTTGGATTGAACTCACCGCTTCGTCATGATGTATGAGGGATTTAAGCCATTTTTCAATGAACGAGCACTTGCATATTTGGATTGTCGGCATGCGAAGTATTGAGCGTAACTTTTGCAGACGGTGTCCGTTTAGGGCCCATAACTACTTTTCGAGAATGCAGCGACCGTTTTGGATTGAACTCACCACTTCATCGTGACGTTTGAGGGATTTTGACCATTTTTCGAAGAACGAGCACTTGCAGATTTACAACGCTTGGATTGCCGACGTTCGAAGAATTGAGCGTGACTGTTGCAGACAGCGTCCGTTTTGGGCCCATAAGTACTTTTCGGAAATGTAGCAACCGTTTTGGATTGAACTCATCACTTCATCATGACGTATGAGGGATTTAACCCATTTTTCGAAGAATGAGCACTTGCGTATTTGGATTGTCGGCATGCGAAGAATTGAGCGTAAGTTCTGCAGACGGTGTCCGTTTTGGGCCCATAACTACATTTCAGAAATGTAGTGACCATTTTGGATTGAACTCACCGCTTCATCAGGTCGTATGAGGGATTTCAGCCATTTTTCAAAGAACGTGCACTTGCATATTTGCAACGCTTGGATTGGCGGCGTTCGAAGAATTGAGCGTGACTTTTGCGGATGCCACTCGGACTCGAACCGAGATGCTCTAGTACTGCTTCCTAAGAGCAGCGTGTCTACCAATTTCACCATAGCGGCTTGTCTTGAACTCATAATAGCCTATGAATAAGCAATCGTCTAGATTTAAGAATTCAATTGGTTGCAATATTTTTTAGGAAAGATTCAAATGGATGAATAAAAATTAGTTCAAATAGGTATTTAAAGGTTCATTATTTTAGTTTAGGGCCTTAGTTTTCTTAAGATTTTCGTGTATTTTATACTCTCCTCAACTTGAACTCTTTAAAACTAGATAGTTTTATTATCAATTAATAGGATAGAACTCAAAAAAAAATCCATTTTCTTAATGAATCCAAAAGAAAAAAACCTAGTTTGGATCACTCAAAATTGATACATTATTTATCCAGACTCTCTTCACTAAGTGTTAGAGATATATGGGGGTGTATATAGGAATTCAGAGAAAATCAAAAAGTGAGAAAGTTACACAAAAGGGTTTAAAATTTTAATCAATTAGTTTCAATGATTTTAGTAACTAAAGATTCAAGATTTTCTATTTGCTCTTCTATAGATAGAGAAAAAAGTGGATATCCTGAACAGTTCCTGTAGGTTGAGCACCCAGGAGCGAAACAATCAACCTATTGATATTGGAAGACCCAACGGATTCTTCCAATGTATCATTTCTGGGTCCAATGGAATTCATAGGTATAGGAAGAAGCCCTCTCAAATAGAGATTTTTTCTTTCGACCATATTTCGATTGTTAATACGATATATAAGGACCGCTACTACAAAGAGTATTACACCCTTGATCGTGAAATATCGATTGCTTGTTGACCTCTATGAATTGCGTGAAAGTAGGATACTCTAAATTCGGGGGTCAAAGAGTTTTTCGGAGCTTACCCGACAAGGAATTTCGCTACCTTAGGACCGTTATAGTTACGGCCGCCGTTCACCGGGGCTTCGGTCGCCGACTCCCCTGTCATCAGGTCACCAACTTCTTTGACCTTTCGGCACTGGGCAGGCGTCAGCCCCCATACATGGTCTTACGACTTTGTGGAGACCTGTGTTTTTGGTAAACAGTCGCCCCGGCCTGGTCACTGCAACCCCAAGGGTGATATTGTTCCTCCATTGATCAAGAATTTTGATTTTTGGGAAGTATCATGATCATCCAATGAAGAATGAGCACTTGCATATTTACAACGCTTGGATTGTCAACGTTCGAAGAATTGAGCGTGACTTTTGGAGACGGTGTCCGTTTTGGGCCTATAAGTACTTTTCGAAAATGTAGCAACCGTTTTGGATTGAACTCACTTCTTCGTCATGGAATATGAGGGATTTAAGCCATTTTTTGAAAAACGAGCACTTTCGTATTTGGATTGTCTGCATGCGAAGAATTCAGCATAACTTTTGCAGACGGTGTTCGTTTTGGGCCCATAAGTACTTTTAGAAAATGTAGCGACCGTTTTGGATTGAACTCACCACTTCATCATGACGTATGAGTGATTTCGACCATTTTTCGAAAAATGAGCACATGCATAGTTACAATGCTTGGATTGCCGGCGTTCGAAGAATTGAGCGTCACTTTTGCAGACGGTGTTCCTTTAGGGCCTACAAGTACTTTTCAAAAATGTAGTGACCATTTTGGATTGAACTCACCGCTTCGCCATGATGTATGAGGGATTTAAGCCATTTTTCAATGAACGAGCACTTGCATATTAGGATTGTCGGCATGCGAAGTATTGAGCGTAACTTTTGCAGACGGTGTCCGTTTAGGGCCCATAACTACTTTTCGAAAATACAGCGACCGTTTTGGATTGAACTCACCACTTCATCGTGACGTTTGAGGGATTTTGACCATTTTTCGAAGAACGAGCACTTGCATATTTACAACGCTTGGATTGCCGACGTTCGAAGAATTGAGCGTGACTTTTGCAGACGGTGTCCGTTTTGGGCCCATAAGTACTTTCGAAAATGTAGCGACCATTTTGGATTGAACTCGCAACTTCGTCGTGATGTTTGTGGGATTTTGACCATTTTTTGAAGAATGAGCACTTGCATATTTGGATTGTCGGCATGCGAAGAATTGAGCGTAAGTTCTGCAGACGGTGTCCGTTTTGGGCCCATAAGTACTTTCGAAAATGTAGCGACCATTTTGGATTGAACTCGCAACTTCGTCGTGATGTTTGTGGGATTTTGACCATTTTTCGAAGAATGAGCACTTGCATATTTACAAACCTTGGATTGGCGGTGTTCGAAAAATTGGGCGTGACTTTTGCAGACGGTGTCCGTTTTGGGCCCATAAGTACTTTTCGAAAATGTAGCGATCGTTTTGGATTGATCTCACCACTTCGTCATGACGTATGATGGATTTTGGCCATTATTCGAAGAATGAGCACTTGCGTATTTGGATTGTCGGTATGCGAAGAAATGAACGTAACTTTTGCGGATGGTGTCCATTTTAGGCCCATAAGTACTTTTCGGAAATGTAGCGACCATTTTGGATTGAACTCACAACTTCGTCATGACGTTTAAGGGATTTAGACCATTTTTTGAAGAACGAGCACTTGCATATTTACAAAGCTTGGATTGGCAGAGTTCGAAGAATTGGGCGTGACTTTTGCAGACGGTGTCCGTTTTGGGTCCATAAGTACTTTTTGAAAATGTAGCGACTATTTTCGATTGAACTCGCAACTTTCATCATGACGTTTGAGGGATTTCGACCATTTTTCGAAGAATCAGCAATTGCATATTTACAACGCTTGGATTGTCGACGTTCGAAGAATTGAGCTTGACTTTTGCAGATGGTGTCCATTTTGGGCCTAAAAGTACTTTTCGAAAATGTAGCAACCGTTTTAGATTGAACTCATCGCTTCACCATGACGTATGAGGGATTTAAGCCATTTTTTGAAGAATGAGAACTTGCGTATTTAGATTGTTGGCATGCTAAGAATTGAGCGTAACTTTTACAGACGGTGTCCGTTTTGGGCCCATAACTACATTTCAAAAATGTAGCGATCGGTTTGGATTGAACTCACCACTTCATCATGACGTATGAGGGATTTCGGCCATTTTTCAAAGAACGCACACTTGCATATTTGCAACGCTTGGATTGGCGGCGTTTGCAGAATTGAGCGTGACTTTTGCGGATGGTGTCCGTTTTCGACCCATAAGTACTATTAGGAAATGTAGCGACCGTTTTCGATTGAACTCACCGCTTCATCATGACATATGAGGGATTTAAGCCATTTTTCGAAGAACGAACACTTTCATATTTGGATTGTCGGCTTACGAAGAATTGAGCGTAACTTTTGCAAACGGTGTCCGTTTTGGGCCCATAAGTACTTTTTGAAAATGTAGCGACTATTTTGGATTGAACTCGCAACTTCATCATGAAGTTTGAGGGATTTTGACCATTTTTCGAAGAATGAGCACTTGCATATTTACAACGCTTGGATTGTCGACGTTCGAAGAATTGAGTTTGACTTTTGCAGACGGTGTCCACTTTGGACCTAAAAGTACTTTTTGAAAATGTTGCGACCGTTTCGGATTGAACTTATCACTTCATCATGACGTATGAGGTATTTAAGCCATTTTTTGAAGAATGAGCACTTGCGTATTTGGATTGTCGGCATGCGAAGAATTGAGCGTAACTTTTGCAGACAGTGTCCGTTTTGGGCCCATAACTACATTTCAGAAATGTAGCGACCGTTTTGGATTGAACTCACCGCTTCGTCATGACGTATGAGGGATTTCGGCCATTTTTCAAAGAATGCACACTTGCGTATTTGCAACGCTTGGATTGGCGGCGTTTACAGAATTGAGCGTAACTTTGGCGGATGGTGTCCGTTTTTGACCCATAAGTACTATTAGGAAATGTAGCGACCGTTTTCAATTGAACTCACCGCTTCATCATGACATATGAGGGATTTAAGCCATTTTTCGAAGAACGAGCACTTGCATATTTGGATTGTCGGCTTACGAAGAATTGAGTGTAACTTTTGCAGACGGTGTCCATTTTGGGCCCATAAGTACATTTTGGAAATGTAGCGACCATTTTGGATTGAACTTACAACTTCGTCGTGACGTTTAAGGGATTTCGGCCATTTTTCGAAGAACGAGCACTTGTATTTTTACAACGCTTGGATTGCCGACATTCGAAGAATTGAGCGTGACTTTTGTAGACGGTGTTCGTTTTGGGTCGATAAGTACTTTTAGGAAATGTAGCGACCATTTTGGACTGAACTCACCGCTTCATCATGACGTATGAGGGATTTAAGCTATTTTTCAAAGAACGAGCGCTTGCATATTTGGATTGTCGGCATATGAAGAATTGAGCGTATTTTTTGCAGACGATGTTCGTTTTGGGCCCATGAGTACTTTTCGGATATGTAGCGACCGTTTTGGATTGAACTCACCACTTCATCGTGGCGTTTAAGGTAATTTGGCCATTTAAGGAAGAACGAGCACTTGCATATTTGCAACGCTTGGATTGGCGATGTTCGAAGAATTGGGCGTGACTTTTACAGATGGTGTCCGTTTTGGACCCATAAGTACTTTTAGGAAATGTGGCGACCATTTTGAATTGAACTCACCGCTTCGTCATGATGTATGAGGGATTTAAGCCATTTTTTGAAAAACGAGCACATGCATATTTGAATTGTCGGCATGCGAAGAATTGAGCATAACTTTTGCAGATGGTGTTAGTTTTAGGCCCGTAAGTACTTTTAGGAAACATACCTGCCATTTTGGATTGAACTAACCACTTCATCATGTTGTATGAGGGATTTCGACCATTTTTCGAAGAACGAGCACTTGCATATTTGCAACGCTTGGATTATCGGCGTTCGAAGAATTGAGCGTGACTTTTGCGGATGGTGTCCGTTTTGGACCAATAAGTACTTTTAGGAAATGTAGCGACCGTTTTGGATTAAACTCATCGATTCATCATGACGTATGAGGGATTTAAGCCATTTTTCAAAGAATGACACTTGCAAATTTGGATTGTCGGCATGCGAAGAATTGAGTGTAACTTTTGCAGACGGTGTCCGTTTTTGGCCCATAAGTACTTTTCGAAAATGTAGCGACCGTTTTGGATTGAACTCGCAACTTCATCGTGACGTTTGAGGGATTTTGACCATTTTTTGAAGAACGAGCACTTGCATATTTACAACGCTAGGATTGCCGACATTCGAAGAATTGAGCCTGAGTTATGCAGACGGTGTCCGTTTCGGGACGATAAGTACTGTGTGGAAATGTAGCGACCGTTTTGGATTGAACTCACTGCTTCATCATGACGTATGAGGGATTTGAGCCATTTTTCGAAAAACGAGCACTTGCATATTTGGATTGTCGGCATACGAAGAATTGAGCGTAACTTTTGCATACGGTGTCCGTTTTGGGCCCATAAGTACTTTTCGAAAATATAGCGACCGTTTCGGATTGAACTCACAACTTCGTCGTGACGTTTGAGGGATTTTGACCATTTTTTGGAGAATGAGCACTTGCATATTTACAACGCTTGGATTGTCGGCGTTCGAAGAATTGGGCATGACTTTTGCAGACGGTGTCCGTTTTGGGCCCATAAGTACTTTTCGGAAATGTAGCGATCTTTTTGGATTGAACTCACCGCTTCATCATGACGTATGATGGATTTCAGCCATTATTCAAAGAATCAGCAATTGCATATTTGGGTTGTCGGCATGCGAAGAATTGAGCGTAACTTTTGCAGACGATGTCCATTTTGGGACCATAAGTACTTTTCGATAATGTAGCGAACGTTTTGGATTGAACTCGCAACTTCGTTGTGACGTTTGAGGGATTTCGACCATTTTTCAAGAATGAGCACTTGCATATTTACAACGCCTGGATTGCCGACGTTCGAAGAATTGAGCGTGACTTTTGCAGACGGTGTCCGTTTTGGACCTATAAGTACTTTTCGAAAATGTAGCGACCGTTTTGGATTGAACTCACCGCTTCGTCATGACGTATGAGGGATTTAAGCCATTTTTTAAAGAACGAGCACTTGCGTATTTGGATAGTCTGCATGCGAAGAATTCAGTGTAACTTTTGCAGACGCTGTCCGTTTTGGGCCCATAAGTACTTTTAGAAAATATAGCGACTGTTTTGGATTGAACTCACCGCTTCATCATGACGTATGAGTGATTTTGACCATTTTCTGAAAAACGAGCACTTGCATATTTACAACGCTTGGATTGCCGGCGTTCGAAGAATTGAGCGTGACTCTTGCAGATGGTGTCCGTTTAGGGCCCATAAGTACTTTTCAAAAATGTAGCGACCGTTTTGGATTGAACTCACCGCTTTGTCATTATGAGGGATTTAGGCCATTTTTCGAAGAACGAGCACTTGCATATTTGGATTGTCGGCATGCGAAGAATTGAGCGTAACTTTTAAAGATGGTGTCCGTTTTGGGCCCATAACACTTTTTGGAAATGCAGCGACCGTTTTGGATTGAACTCACCACTTGGTTGTCACGTTTAAGGGATTTTGACCATTTTTTGAAGAACGAGCACTTTTATATTTACAGCGCTTGGATTGCCGGCGTTCAAAGAATTTAGCGTGACTTTTGCAGACGGTGTCCGTTTTGGGCCTATAAGTACTTTTCGAAAATGTAGCGACTGTTTTGGATTGAACTCACCGCTTCGTCAAGACGTATGAGGGATTTAAGCCATTTTTTAAAGAACGAGCACTTGTGTATTTGGATAGTCTGCATGCGAGGAATTCAGTGTAACTTTTACAGACGGTGTTCGTTCTGGGCCCATAAGTACTTTTAGAAAATATAGCGACCGTTTTGGATTGAACTCACCACTTCATCATGACGTATGAGTGATTTTGACCATTTTTCGAAAAACGAGCACTTGCATATTTACAACACTTGGATTGCTGGCGTTCGAAGAATTGAGCGTGACTTTTGCAGATAGTGTTCGTTTAGGGCCCTTAAGTACTTTTCAAAAAATGTAGCGACCGTTTTGGATTGAACTCACCACTTCGTCATGACATATGAGGGATTTAAGCCATTTTTTGAAGAACGAGCACTTGCATATTTGGATTGTCGGCATGTGAAGAATTGAGCATAACTTTTGCAGATGGTGTCCATTTTGGGCCCATAACTACTTTTCGGAAATACAGCGACCATTTTGGATTGAACTCACCACTTCGTTAGGACGTTTGAGGGATTTTGACCATTTTTCGAAGAACGAGCACTTGCATATTTACAACGCTTGGATTGCCGACGTTCGAAGAATTGAGCCTGACTTTTGCAGACGGTGTCCATTTTGGGCCCATAACTACTTTTTGGAAATACGGCGACCATTTTGGATTGAACTCACCACTTCGTTAGGACGTTTGAGGGATTTTGACCATTTTTCGAAGAACGAGCACTTGCATATTTACAACGCTTGGATTGCCGACGTTCGAAGAATTGAGCCTGACTTTTGCAGACGGTGTCCGTTTTGGGCCCATGAGTACTTTTTGAAAATGTTGCGATCGTTTTGGATTGTACTCACTGCTTCGTGATGACGTACGAGAGATTTAAGCCATTTCTCGAAGAATGAGTACTTGCGTATTCGAATTGTCGGCATGCGAAGAATTGATCGTAACTTGTGCAGACGGTGTCCGTTTTGGACCCGTAACTACATTTCAGAAATGTAGCGACCATTTTGGATTGAACTCACCGCTTCGTCAGGACGTTTGAGGGATTTTGACCATTTTTCGAAGAACGAGCACTTGCATATTTACAATGCTTGGATTGCCGACGTTCGAAGAATTGAGCCTGACTTTTGCAGACGGTGTCCGTTTTGGACCCGTAACTACATTTCAGAAATGTAGCGACCATTTTGGATTGAACTCACCGCTTCGTCAGGACGTTTGAGGGATTTTGACCATTTTTCGAAGAACGAGCACTTGCATATTTACAATGCTTGGATTGCCGACGTTCGAAGAATTGAGCCTGACTTTTGCAGACGGTGTCCGTTTTGGGCCCATAAGTACTTTCCGAATATGTTGCGACCGTTTTGGATTGAACTCACCGCTTCATGATGACGTATGAGAGATTTAAGCCATTTTTCGATGAACGAGCACTTGCATATTTGGATTGTCGACATGCGAAGAATTGAGCGAAACTTTTACAGACGGTGTCCGTTTTGGACCCATAACTACATTTCAGAAAATGTAGTAACCATTTTGGATAGAACTCACCACTTCGTCATAACGTAAGAGGGATTTTAGCCATTTTTCAAAGAACGAACAGTTGTATATTTGCAACACTTGGATTGGCGGCATTCGAAGAATTGAGCGTGACTTTTGCGGATGGTGTCCGTTTTGGACCCATAAGTACTTTTAGGAAATGTAGCGACCGTTTTGGATTGAACTCATCGCTTCATCATGACGTATGATGGATTTCGACCATTTTTTGAAGAACGAGCACTTGCATATTTACAACGCTTGGATTGCCGACGTTTGAAGAATTGAGCGTGACTTTTGCTGACGGTGTCCGTTTTGGGCCCATAAGTACTTTTCAAAAATGTAGCGATCGTTTTGGATTGAACTCATCGCTTCATCATGACGTATGAGGGATTTAAGCCATCTTTCGAAGAACGAGCACTTGCATATTTGGATTGTCGGCATGCGAAGAATTGAGGTAACTTTTACAGACGATGTCCATTTTGGGCCCATAACTACTTTTCAAAAATGCAAGTATCGTTTTGGATTGAACTCACCACTTCGTCATGACGTTTGAGTTCGTATAATGAGCACTTGCATATTTGCAACGCTTGGATTGTCGACGTTCGAAGAATTGAGCGTGACTTTTGCAGACGGTGTCCGTTTTGGGCCCATAAGTACTTTTCGGAAATGTAGCGACCGTTTTGGATTGAACTCACAACTTCATCATGACGTATGAGGGATTTAAGCCATTTCTCGAAGAAAGAGCACTTGCATATTTGGATTGTCGGGTTACGAGGAATTGAGCGTAACTTTTGCAGACGGTGTCCATTTTGGGCCCATAAGTACTTTTCGGAAATGCAGCGACCGTTTTGGATTGAACTCTCCACTTCGTCGTGATGTTTGAGGGATTTTGACCATTTTTCAAAGAACAAGCACTTGCATATTTGCAACGCTTGGATTGCTGAGGTTCAAAGAGTTGAGCTTGACTTTCGCAGACGGTGTTCGTTTTGGGCCCATAAGTACTTTTCGAAATTGTAGCGATCGTTTTGGATTGATCTCACCACTTCGTCATGACGTATGACGCATTTCGGCAATTATTCGAAGAACGAGCACTTGCGTATTTGGATTGTCGGCAAGCGAAGAATTGAGCGTAACTTTTGCAGATGGTGTCCATTTTGGGCCCATAAGTACTTTTCGAAAATGTAGCGATCGTTTTAGATTGAACTCACAACTTCATCGTGACGTTTGGGAGAATTCGATCATTTTTAGAAGAACGAGCACTTGCATATTTACAACGCTCGGATTGCCGACGTTCGAAGAATTGAGCGTGACTTTTGCATACGGTGTCCGTTTGGGGCCTAAAAGTACTTTTTCGAATTGTAGTGACCGTTTTGGATTGAACTCATCGCTTCGTCATGACTTCTGAGGGATTTAAGCCATTTTTCGAAGAACGAGCACTTGCGTATTTGGATTGTCGGCATGCGAAGAATTCAACGTAACTTTTGCAGACGGTGTCCGTTTTGGGCCCATAAGTACTTTTCGGAAATGTAGCGATCGTTTTGGATTGAACTCACCACTTTATCGTGACGTTTAAGGGATTTCGGCCATTTTTTGAAGAACGAGCACTTGCATATTTACAACACTTGGATTGCCGACATTCGAAGAATTGAGCGTGACTTTTGGAGACAGTGTTCATTTCGGGCCCAAAAGTACTTTTAGGAAATGTAGCGACGTTTTGGATTGAACTCACCGCTTCATCATGATGTATAAGGGATTTAAGCGATTTTTCGAAAAATGAGCACTTGCATATTTGGATCGTCGGCATACGAAGAATTCAGCGTAACTTTTGCAGACGGTGTCCGTTTTGGGCCCATAAGTACTTTTCGAAAATGTAGCGACCGTTTTGGATTGAACTCACAACTTCGTCATGACATTTGAGGGATTTCGAACATTTTTCGGAGAACGAGCACTTGCATATTTACAACGCCTGGATTGCCGACGTTCGAAGAATTGAGCGTGACTTTTGCATACGGTGTCTGTTTTGGGCCCATAAGTACTTTTCAAAAATGTAGCGATCGTTTTGGATTGATCTCACCACTTCGTCATGACGTATGATGGATTTTGGCCATTAGTCGAAGAACGAGCACTTGCGTATTTGGATTGTCAACATGCGAAGAATTGAGCATAACTTTTACAGATAGTGTCCGTTTTGGGCCCACAAGTACTTTTCGAAAATATACCGACCATTTTGGATTGAACTCGCAACTTCGTCGTGATGTTTGGGGGATTTCGACCATTTTTCAAAGAACGAGAACTTGCATATTTACAAATCTTGGATTGCCGGCGTTCGAAGAATTGAGCGTGACTTTTGCAGACGTTGTCCGTTGTGGGCCTATAAGTACTTTTCGGAATTGTAGCGACTGTTTTGGATTGAACTCATTGCTTCATCATGATGTATGAAGGATTGAACTCAATGCTTGGATTGCCGGCGTTCGAAGAATTGGCCGTGACTTTTGCAGACGGTGTCCGTTTTGGGCCTATAAGGACTTTTCGAAAATGTAACGACTGTTTAGGATTGAACTCACCGCTTCATCATGACATATGAGGGATTTAGGCCATTTTTCGAAGAACGAGCACTTGCGTATTTGGATTGTCGGCATGTGAAGAATTGAGCGTAAGTTTTGCAGATGGTGTCCGTTTTGGGCCCTTAAGTTTTTCGGAAATGTAGCGACCGTTTCGAATTGAACTCGCAACTTCATCGTGACGTTTGAGGGATTTCGACCATTTTTTGAATAATGAGCACTTGCATATTTACGACGCTTGGATTGCCGGCGTTCGAAGAATTGAGCGTGACTTTTGCAGATGGTGTCCGTTTTGGGCCCATAAGTACTTTTCGGAAATGTAGCGACCATTTTGGATTGAACTCACCGCTTTGTGATGACGTATGAGGGATTTTAGCCACTTTTCGAAGAACGAGCACTTGCATATTTGGATTGTTGGCATGCGAAGAATTGAGCGTAACTTTTGCAGACGGTGTTCATTTTGGGCCCATAAGTACTTTTAGGAAATGTTGTGACCGTTTTGGATTGAACTCACCGCTTCATCATGACGTATGAGGGATTTAAGCCATTTTTCAAAGAACGAGCACTTGCATATTTGGATTGTCGGCATACGAAGAATTAAGCGTAACTTTTGCAGACGGTGTCCGTTTTGGGCCCATAAATACTTTTCAGAAATGTTGCGATCGTTTTGGATTGAACTCACAACTTTGTCGTGACGTTGGAGGGATTTTGACCATTTTTCGAAGAACGAGCACTTGCATATTTACAAAGCTTGGATTGCCGACGTTCGGAGAATTGGCCGTGACTTTTGCAGACGGTGTCCGTTTTGGGCCTATAAGGACTTTTCGAAAATGTAACGACCGTTTAGGATTGAACTCACCACTTCATCATGACATACGAGGGATTTAAGCCATTTTTCGATGAACGAGTACTTGCGTATTTGGATTGTCGGCATGCAAAGAATTGAGCGTAACTTTTGCAGACGGCGTCCATTTTGGGCCCATAAGTACTTTTCGAAAATGTAGCGAGCGTTTTGGATTGAACTTACAACTTCGTCGTGATGTTTGAGGGATTTCGACCATTTTTCGAAGAACGAGCACTTGCATATTTACAAAGCTTGGATTGTCGACAATCGATGAATTGGGCAGGACTTTTGCAGACGGTGTCCGTTTTTGGCCCATATGTACTTTTCGAAAATGTAGAGATCATTTTGGATTGAACTCACCGCTTCATCATGACGTATGATGGATTTCAGCCATTATTCGAACAACGAGCACTTGCGTATTTGGATTGTCGGCATGCGAAGAATTGAGCGTAACTTTTGCAGACAGTGTCCGTTTTGGGCCCATAAGTACTTTTCGAAAATGTAACGACCGTTTTGGATTGAACTCGCATCTTCCTCGTGACGTTTGAGGGATTTCGACCATTTTTCGAAGAACAAGCACTTGCATATTTACAACGCTTGGATTGCCAGCATTCGAATAATTGAACATGACTTTTTGGAGACGGTGTTCGTTTTGGGCCCATAAGTACTTTTTGGAAATGTAGCGACCGTTTTGGATTGAACTCATCGCTTCGTCATGACGTATGAGGGATTTAAGCAATTTTTCGAAGAAAGAGCACTTGCGTATTTGGATTGTCGGCATGTGAAGAAGTGAGCGTAACTTTTGTAGACGGTGTTCGTTTTTGGCCTATAAGAACTTGTAGGAAATGTAGCGAACATTTTGGATTGAACTCACTGCTTCTTCGTGACGTATGAGGGATTTCGACCATTTTTCAAAGAACGAGCACTTGCATATTTGTAACGCTTGGATTGGCGACGTTCGAAGAATTGAGCATGACTTTTGGAGATGATGTTCGTTTTGGGCCCAAAAGTACTTTTAGGAAATGTAGCGATCGTTTTTGATCGAACTCACCGCTTCATCATGACATATAAGGGATTTAAGCAATTTTTCGAAAAACGAGCACTTGCATATTTGGATCGTCGGCATACGAAGAATTGAAAGTAACTTTTGCAGACGGTGTCCGTTTTGGGCCCATAAGTACTTTTCGAAAATGTAGCGACCATTTTGGATTGAACTTACCACTTCGTCGTGATGTTTGGCAGATTTCGACCATTTTTTGAAGAACGAGCACTTGCATATTTACAACGCTTGGATTACCGAAGTTTGAAGATTTGAGCGTGACTTTTGCAGACGGTGTCCGTTTTGGGCCTATAAGTACTTTTCGAAATTGTAGCGATCGTTTTGGATTGAACTCGTCGCTTCGTCATGACTTATGAGGGATTTAAGCCATTTTTCGAAGAACGAGCACTAGCGTATTTGGATTGTCGGCATGCGAAGAATTCAGCGTAACTTTTGCAGATGGTGTTTGTTTTAGGCCCATAAGTACTTTTAGGAAATGTAGCGACCATTTTGGATTGAACTCGCCGCTTCATCATGACGTATGATGAATTTCAACCATTTTTTGAAGAATGAGCACTTGCATATTTACAACGCTTGGATTGCCGGCGTTTGAAGAATTGAGCGTGACTTTTGTAGACGGTGTCCGTTTTGGGCCCATAAGTACTTTTCAAAAATGTAGCGACCGTTTTGGATTGAACTCATCACTTCGTCATGACATATGAGGGATTTAAGCCATTTTTCGAAAAACGAGCACTTGCATATTTGGATTGTCGGCATGTGAAGAATTGAACGTAAGTCTTACAGACGGTGTCCATTTTGGGCCCATAACTACTTTTCGGAAATGCAACGACCGTTTTGGATTGAACTCACCACTTCGTTTTGACGTTTGCGGGGTTTCGACAATTTTTCGAAGAACGTGCACTTGCATATTTACAATGCTTGGATTGCTGGCGTTAGAAGAATTGGCCGTGACTTTTGCAGCCGGTGTCCGTTTTGGGCCCATAAGGACTTTTCGAAAATGTAGAGACCGTTTAGGATTGAACTCACCACTTCGTGATGACGTATGAGAGATTTAAACCATTTTTTAAAGAATGAGCACTTGCGTATTTGGATTGTCGGCATGCAAAGTATTGAGCGTAACTTTTGCAAACGGTGTCCGTTTTGGGCCCATAACTACATTTCAGAAATGTAGCGACCTTTTTGGATTGAACCCACCACTTCATTATGACGTATGAGGGATTTCAGCCATTTTTCAAGGAACGAGCACTTGCATATTTGCAACGCTTGGATTGGCGACGTTCGAAGAATTGAGCGTGACTTTTGGAGACGGTGTTCATTTTGGGCCCAAAAGTACTTTTAGGAAATGTAGCGACCGTTATGGATTGAACTCACCACTTCATCATGACGTATAAGGGATTTAAGCGATTTTTCGAAAAATGAGCACTTGCATTTTGGGATCGTCGGCATACGAAGAATTGAGAGTAACTTTTGCAGACGGTGTACATTTTGGGCCCATAAGTACTTTTCAAAAATGTAGCGACCGTTTTGGATTGAACTCGCCACTTCGTCATGATGTTTGGTAGATTTCGACCATTTTTCGAAGAACGAGCACTTGCATATTTACAACGCTTGGATTGCCGACGTTCGAAGAATTGAGCGTGACTTTTGCAGACGGTGTCCGTTTTGGGCCTATAAGTACTTTTAGGAATTGTTGCGATCGTTTTGGATTGAACTCATTGCTTTGTCATGACTTATGAGGGATTTAAGCCATTTTTCAAAGAACGAGCACTTGCGTATTTGGATTGTCGGCATGCGAAGAATTCAGCGTAACTTTTGCAGATGGTGTTTATTTTGGGCCCATAAGTACTTTTAGGAAATGTAGCGACCATTTTGGATTGAACTTGCCGCTTCATCATGATGCATGATGGATTTTAACCATTTTTTGAAGAATGAGCACTTGCATATTTACAATGCTTGGATTGCCGACGTTCGAAGAATTGAGCGTGATTTTTGCAGACGGTGTCCGTTTTGGGCCCATAAGTACTTTTCGAAAATATAGCGACCGTTTTGGATTGAACTCATCACTTCGTCATGACATATGAGGGATTTAAGCCATTTTTTGAAGAATGAGCACTTGCGTATTTGGATTGTCGACATGCGAAGAATTGAGCGTAACTTTTACAGATAGTGTCCGTTTTGGGCCCATAAGTACTTTTCGAACATATAGCGACCATTTTAGATTGAACTCGTAACTTCGTCATGATGTTTGGGGGATTTTGACCATTTTTCGAAGAATGAGAACTTGCATATTTACAACGCTTGGATTGCCGACATTCGAAGAATTTAGCGTGACTTTTGCAGACGGTGTCCGTTGTGGGCCTATAAGTACTTTTCGAAATTGTAGCGACTGTTTTGGATTGAACTCATCGCTTCATCATGATGTATGAGGGATTTAAGCCATTTTTCGAAGAACAAGCACTTGCGTATTTGGATTGTCGGCATGTGAAGAATTGAGCGTAACTTTTGTAGACGGTGTCCGTTTTGGGCCCATAACTACATTTCAGAAATGTAGCGACCGTTTTGGATTGAACTCACCGCTTCATCATGACGTATGAGGGATTTCAGCCATTTTTCAAAGAACGAGAACTTGCATATTTCCAACCCTTGGATTGGCGGCGTTTGAAGAATTGAGCGTGACTTTTGGGGATGGTGTCCGTTTTGGACCCATAAGTACTTTAGGCTATGTAGCGACCGTTTTGGATTGAACTCACCGCTCCATCATGACGTATGAGGGATTTAAGCCATTTCTTGAAGAATGAGCACTTGCATATTTGGATTGTCGGGTTACGAAGAATTGAGCGTAACTTTTGTAGACGGTGTCCGTTTTGGGCCCATAAGTACTTTTCGGAAATGTAGCGATGAACTCACTGCTTCGTCGTGACATTTAAGGGATTTTGGCCATTTTTCGAAGAACGAGCACTTGCATATTTACAACGCTTGGATTGCCGACATTCGAAGAATTGAGAGTGACTTTTGCAGTCGGTGTTCGTTTTGGGCCCGAAAGTACTTTTAGGAAATGTAGTGATCGTTTTGGATTGAACTCACTACTTCATCAGGACGTATGAGGGATTTAAGCGATTTTTTGAAGAACGAGCTCTTGCACATTTGGATCGTCGGCATACGAAGAATTGAGCGTAACTTTTGCACACGGTGTCCGTTTTGGTCCCATAAGTACTATTCGAAAATGTAGCGATCGTTTTGGATTGAACTCACAACTTCGTCATGACGTTCGAGGGAGTTCAAACATTTTTCGGAGAACGAGCACTTGCACATTTACAATGCCTAGATTGCCGACGTTCGAAGAATTGAGCGTGACTTTTGCAGACGGTGTCCGTTTTGGGCCCATAAGTACTTTTCGAAAATGTAGCGATCGTTTTGGATTGAACTCACAACTTCGTCATGACGTTTGGGGGATTTCGACCATTTTTCGAAGAATGAGAACTTGCATATTTACAACGCTTGGATTGTCGGCGTTCGAAGAATTGAGCGTGACTTTTGCAGACGGTGTCCGTTTTGGGCCCATAAGTACTTTTCGAAAATGTAGCGACCGTTTTGGATTGATCTCACCACTTCGTCACGACGTATGATGGATTTTGGCCATTATTCGAAGAATGAGCACTTGCGTATTTGGATTGTCGACATGTGAAGAATTGATCGTAACTTTTACAGATAGTGTTCGTTTTGGGCCCATAAGTACTTTTCGAAAATATAGCGACCGTTTTAGATTGAACTCGTAACTTCGTCATGACGTTTGGGGGATTTCGACCATTTTTCGAAGAATGAGAACTTGCATATTTACAACGCTTGGATTGTCGGCGTTCGAAGAATTGAGCGTGACTTTTGCAGACGGTGTCCGTTGTGGGCCTATAAGTACTTTTCGGAATTGTAGCGACCGTTTTGGATTGAACTCATCGCTTCATCATGATGTATGAGGGATTTAAGCCATTTTTCGAAGAACTAGCACTTGCGTATTTGGATTGTCGGCATGCGAAGAATTGAGCGTAACTTTTGTAAACGGTGTCCGTTTTGGGCCCATAACTACATTTCAGAAATGTAGCGACCGTTTTGGATTGAACTCACTGCTTCGTCATGACGTATGAGGGATTTCAGCCATTTTTCAAAGAACGAGAACTTGCATATTTCCAACCCTTGGATTGGCGGCGTTTGAAGAATTGAGCGTGACTTTTGCGGATGGTGTCCGTTTTGGACCCATAAGTACTTTAGGAAATGTAGCGACCGTTTTGGATTGAACTCACCGCTCCATTATGACGTATGAGGGATTTAAGCCATTTCTTGAAGAATGAGCACTTGCATATTTGGATTGTCGGGTTACGAAGAATTGAGCGTAACTTTTGTAGACAGTGTCCGTTTTGGGCCCATAAGTACTTTTCGAAAATGTAGCAACAGTTTTGGATTGAACTCACCGCTTCGTCGTGACATTTGAGGGATTTTGGCCATTTTTCGAAGAACGAGCACTTGCATATTTACAACGCTTGGATTGCCGGCATTCGAAGAATTGAGCGTGACTTTTGCAGTCGGTGTTCGTTTTGAGCCCGAAAGTACTTTTAGGAAATGTAGCGACCGTTTTGGATTGAACTCACTACTTCATCAGGACGTATGAGGGATTTAAGCGATTTTTTGAAGAACGAGCACTTGCACATTTGGATCGTCGGCATACGAAGAATTGAGCGTAACTTTTGCAGACGGTGTTCGTTTTGGTCCCATAAGTACTATTCGAAAATGTAGCGACCGTTTTGGATTGAACTCACAACTTCGTCATGACGTTCGAGGGAGTTCGAACATTTTTCGGAGAATGAGCACTTGTATATTTACAACGCCTAGATTGCCGACGTTCGAAGAATTGAGCGTGACTTTTGCAAACGGTGTCCGTTTTGGGCCCATAAGTACTTTTCGAAAATGTAGCGACCGTTTTGGATTGATCTCACCACTTCGTCACGACGTATGATGGATTTTGGCCATTATTCGAAGAACGAGCACTTGCGTATTTGGATTGTCGACATGTGAAGAATTGAGCGTAACTTTTACAGATAGTGTCCGTTTTGGGCCCATAAGTACTTTTCGAAAATATAGTGACCGTTTTAGATTGAACTCGTAACTTCGTCATGACGTTTGGGGGATTTCGACCATTTTTCGAAGAATGAGAACTTGCATATTTACAACGCTTGGATTGTCGGCGTTCGAAAAATTGAGCGTGACTTTTGCAGACGGTGTCCGTTGTGGGCCTATAAGTACTTTTCGGAATTGTAGCGACCGTTTTGGATTGAACTCATCGCTTCATCATGATGTATGAGGGATTTAAGCCATTTTTTGAAGAACGAGCACTTGTGTATTTGGATTGTCGGCATGTGAAGAATTCAGCGTAACTTTTGCAGACGTGTTTGTTTTGGGCCCATAAGTTCTTTTAGGAAATGTAGCGACCGTTTTGGATTGAACTCGCCGCTTCATCATGACGTATGATGGATTTCGACCATTTTTTGAAGAACGAGCACTTGCATATTTGCAACGCTTGGATTGCCGGCGTTCGAAGAATAGGCAGTGACTTTTGCAGACGGTGACCGTTTTGGGCCTATAAGGACTTTTCGGAAATGTAACGACCGTTTAGGATTGAACTCACCGCTTCATCATGACATATGAGGGATTTAAGCCATTTTTCGAAGAACGAGCACTTGCGTATTTGGATTGTCGGCATGCGAAGAATTGAGCGTAACTTTTGCAGACGGTGTCCGTTTTGGGCCCTTAAGTTTTTTGAAAATGTAGCGACCGTTTTAGATTGAACTCGCAACTTCATCGTAACGTTTGAGGGATTTCGACCATTTTTTGAACAATGAGCACTTGCATATTTACAACGCTTGGATTGCCGACGTTCGAAGAATTGAGCGTGACTTTTGCAGATGGTATCCGTTTTGGGCCCATAAGTACTTTTTGGAAATGTAGCGACCATTTAGGATTGAACTCACCGTTTTGTGATGATGTATAAGGGATTTAACCCACTTTTCGAAGAATGAGCACTTGCGTATTTGGATTGTCGGCATGCGAAGAATTGAGCTTAACTTTTACAGACGGTGTTCATTTTGGGCCCATAAGTACTTTTAGGAAATGTAGTGACCGTTTTGGATTGAACTCACCGCTTCATCATGACATGTGAGGGATTTTGGCAATTTTTCAAAGAACGAGCACTTGCATATTTGGATTGTCGGCATACGAAGAATTGAGCGTAACTTTTGCAGACGGTGTCCGTTTTGGGTCCATAAATACTTTTCAGAAATGTTGCGATCGTTTTGGATTGAAATCACAACTTTGTCGTGATGTTGGAGGGATTTCAACCATTTTTTGAAGAACGAGCACTTGCATATTTACAAAGCTTGGATTGACGACGTTCGAAGAATTGGTCGTGACTTTTGCAGACGGTGTCCGTTTTGGGCCTATAAGGACTTTTCAGAAATGTAACGACCGTTTAGGATTGAACTCACCGCTTCATCATGACATATGAGGGATTTAAGGCATTTTTTGAAGAATGAGCACTTGCGTATTTGGATTGTCGGCATGCAAAGAATTGAGCTTAACTTTTGCAGACGGCGTCCATTTTGGGCCCATAAGTACTTTTCGAAAATGTAGCGAGCGTTTTGGATTGAACTTACAACTTCATCGTGACATTTGAGGGATTTCGACCATTTTTCGAAGAACGAGCACTTGCACATTTACAAAGCTTGGATTGTCAACATTCGATGAATTGGGCAGGACTTTTGCAGAAGGTGTCCGTTTTTGGCCCATAAGTACTTTTCAAAAATGTAGAGATCATTTTGGATTGAACTCACCGCTTCATCATGACGTATGACAGATTTCGGTCATTATTTGAACAACGAGCACTTGCGTATTTGGATTGGCGGCATGCGAAGAATTGAGCGTAACTTTCGCAGACGGTGTCCGTTTTGGGCCCATAAATACTTTTCGAAAATGTAACGACCGTTTTGGATTGAACTCGCAACTTCCTCGTGACTTTGAGGGATTTTGACCATTTTTCGAAGAACAAGCACTTGCATAATTACAGCGCTTGGATTGCCAGCGTTCGAAGAATTGAGTGTGACTTTTGGAGACGGTGTCCGTTTTGGGCCCATAAGTACTTTTCGGAAATGTAGCGACCGTTTTGGATTGAACTCATCGCTTCGTCATGACGTATGAGGGATTTAAGCCATTTTTCGAAGAAAGAGCACTTGCGTATTTGGATTGTCGGCATGTGAAGAATTGAGCGTAACTTTTACAGACGATTTTCGTTTTTGGCCCATAAGTACTTGTAGGAAATGTAGCGAACGTTTTGGATTGAACTCACCGCTTCATCATGACGTATGAGGGATTTCGACCATTTTTCGAAGAACGAGCACTTGCATATTTACAAAGCTTGGATTGCAGGCGTTCGAAGAATTGAGCGTGACTTTTGCAGTTGGTGTCCGTTTTGGGCCCATAAGTACTTTTCGGAAATGTAGCGATCGTTTTGGATTGATCTCACCACTTCGTCATGATGTATGATTGATTTTGGCCATTATTCGAAAAATGAGCACTTGCTTATTTGGATTGTCAGCATGCGAGGAATTGAGCGTAACTTATGCTGATGGTGTTCGTTTTGGGCCCATAAGTACTTTTCGAAAATGTATCGATCATTTTGGATTGATCTCACCACTTCGTCATGACGTATGACGGATTTCGGCCATTATTCGATGAAAGAGCACTTGCGCATTTGGATTGTCGGCATGCGAAGAATTGAGCGTAACTTTTGTAGCCGGTTTCTGTTTTAGGCCCATAAGTACTTTTTCGAAATGTAGCGAGCGTTTTGGATTGAACTCACCACTTCATCATGACGTATGAGGGATTTCGGCCATTTTTTGTAGAATGAGCACTTGCGTATTTGCAACGCTTGGATTGCCGGCGTTCGAAGAATTGAGCATGACTTTTCCGGATGGTGTCCGTTTCGGACCCATAAGTACTTTTAGGAAATGTAGCGACCATTTTGAATACAACTTACCGCTTCATCATGACGTATGACGGATTTCAACCATTTTTTGAAGAATTAGCACTTGCATATTTGGATTGTCGGGTTACGAAGAATTGAGCGTAACTTTTACAGACGATGTCCGTTTTGAGCCCATAAGTACTTTTCGAAAATGTCGCGACAGTTTTGGATTGAACTCACCGCTTCGTCGTGACGTTTAAGAGATTTTGGCCATTTTTTGAAGAACGAGCACTTGCATATTTACAACGCTTGGATTGCCGGCATTCGAAGAATTGAGCGTGATTTTTGCAGACGGTGTTCGTTCTGGGCCCAAAAGTACTTTTAGGAAATGTAGCGACCGTTTTGGATTGAACTCACCGCTTCGTGATGACGTATGAGAGATTTAAGCCATTTTTCGAAGAGCGAGCTCTTGCGTATTTGGATTGTCGGCATACGAAGAATTGGGCGTAACTTTTACAGACGGTGTCCGTTTTGGGACCATAACTACATTTCAGAAATGTAGCGACCATTTTGGATTGAGCCCATCACTTCGTCATAACGTATGAGGGTTTTCGGCCATTTTTCAAAGAATGAGTACTTGCATATTTGCAACGCTTGGATTGGCGACGTTTGAAGAATTGAGCGTGACTTTTGCGGATGGTGTCCGTTTTGGACCCATAAGTACTTTTAGGAAATGTAGCGACCGTTTTGGATTGAACTCACAACTTCATCATGACGTACGAGGGATTTAAGCCATTTTTCGAAGAACGAGCACTTGCATATTTGGATGGTCGGGTTATGAAGAATTGAGCGTAGCTTTGCAGACGGTGTCCGTTTTGGGCCCATAAGTACTTTAGCGACCGTTTTGGATTGAACTCACAACTTCGTTGTGACGTTTGAGGGATTTTGACCATTTTTCGAAGAACTAGCAGTTGCATATTTACAAAGCTTGGATTGCCGGCGTTCGAAGAATTGGCCGTGACTTTTGCAGACGGTGTCCGTTTTGGGCCCATAAGGACTTTTCAAAAATGCAGAGACCGTTTAGGATTGAACTCACCACTTCGTGATGATGTATGAGAGATTTAAACCATTTTTTAAAGAACGAGCACTTGCGTATTTGGATTGTCGGCATGCGAAATATTGAGCGTAACTTTTGCAGACGGTGTCCATTTTGGGCCCATAACTACATTTCAGAAATGTAGCGACCATTTTGGATTGAACCCACCGCTTCATTATGACGTATGAGGGATTTCAGCAATTTTTCAAAGAACGAGCACTTGCATATTTGCAACGCTTGGGTTGGCGATGTTCGAAGAATTGAGCGTGACTTTTGCGAATGGTGTCCGTTTTGGACCCATGAGTACTTTTAGGAAATGTAGCTACTGTTTTGGATTGAACTCACCGCTTCATCATGACAAATGAGGGACTTAAGCCATTTCTCGAAGAACGAGCACTTGCATATTTGGATTGTCGAGTTACGAAGAATTGAGCGTAACTTTTGTAGACGGTGTCAGTTTTGGGACCATAAGTACTTTTCGGAAATGTAGCGACCGTTTTGGATTTAACTCACCACTTTGTCGTGATGTTTGGCAGATTTTGACCATTTTTTGAAGAACGAGCACTTGCATATTTACAACGCTTGGATTGCCGACGTTCGAAGAATTAAGCGTGACTTTTGTAGACGGTGTCCGTTTTGGGCCCATAAGTACTTTTCGGAAATGTAGCGACTATTTTGGATTGAACACATCACTTCATCATGACGTATGAGGGATTTAAGCCATTTTTCGAAGAAAGAGCACTTGCGTATTTGGATTGTTGGCATGTGAAGAATTGAGCGTAACTTTTGCAGACGGCGTTCGTTTTTGGCCCATAAGTACTTGTAGGAAATGTAGCGAACGTTTTGGATTGAACTCACTGCTTCATCATGACGTATGAGGGATTTTGACCATTTTTTGAAGAACGAGAACTTGCATATTTACAACGCTTGGATTGCCGACGCTCGAAGAATTGATCGTGACTTTTACAGACGGTGTCCGTTTTGGGCCCATAAGTACTTTTTGAAAATGTAGCGACCGTTTTGGATTGAACTCACCGCTTCATTATGACGTGTGAGGGATTTAAGCCATTTTCGAAGAATGAGCACTTGCTTATTTGGATTGTCGGCATGCGAAGAATTGAGCTAACTTTTGCCGACGGTGTCCGTTTTGGGCCCATAACTACTTTTCAAAAGTAAAGCGACCGTTTTGGATTGAACTCGCAATTTCGTCATGACGTTTGAGGGATTTTGGCAATTTTTCGAAGAACTAGCACTTGCATATTTACAACGCTTAGATTGCCTGCGTTCGAAGAATTGAGCGTAACTTTTGCAGACGGTTTCCGTTTTGGGCCCATAAATACTTTTCGGAAATGTAGCGCTCATTTTGGATTGAACTCACCGCCTTGTCATGACGTATGAGGGATTTCTGCCATTTTTCGAAAAATGAGCACTTGCATATTTGGATTGTCGGCATGCGAAGAATTGAGCGTAACTTATGCAGACAGTGTCCGTTTTGGGCCCATAAGTACTTTTCGTAAATGTAGCGACCGTTTTGGATTGAACTCGCAACTTCGTCATGACATTTGAGGGATTTCGGCCGTTTTTCAAAGAACGAGCACTTGCATATTTACAACGCTTTGATTGCCAGCGTTCGAAGAATTGAGCGTGACTTTTGCAGACGATTTTCGTTTTGGGCCCATAAGTACTTGTTGAAAATGTAACGACCGTTTTGGATTGAACTCATCGTTTCATCATGACGTATGTGGAATTTAAGCCAATTTTTGAAGAACGAGCACTTGTGTATTTGGAGTGTCGGCATGCGAAGAATTGAGCTAACTTTTGCCGACGGCGTCCGTTTTGGGCCCATAACTACTTTTCGGAAATGTAGCGACCATTTTGGATTGAACTCACCACTTCGTCGTGACGTTTGAGGGATTTCGGCCATTTTTCAAAGAACAAGCACTTGCATATTTATAATGCTTGGATTGCCGGCGTTCGAAGAATTGAGTGTTACTTTTGCAGACGGTGTCCGTTTTGGGCCCATAAGTACTTTTTGAAAATGTAGCGATCGTTTTGGATTGAACTCACCGCTTCGTCATGACGTATGATGAATTTTGGCCACTATTCGAAGAACGTGCACTTGCGTATTTGGATTGTCGACATGCGAAGAATTGACCGTAACTTTTGCAGACGGTGTCCGTTTTGGGCCCATAAGTACTTTTCGAAAATTCAGCAACCGTTTTAGATTGAACTCACCACTTCATCGTGACATTTGAGGGATTTCGGCCTGTTTTCGAAGAACGAGTACTTGCATATTTACAACGCTTTGATTGCCGACGTTCGAAGAATTGAGCGTGACTTTTGTGGACGGTTTTCATTTTTGGCCCATAAGTACTTTTCGAAAGTGTAGCGACCGTTTTGGATTGAACTCATCACATCGTCACGACGTATGAGGGATTTAAGCCATTTTTCGAAGAACGAGCACTTGCGTATTAGGATTGTCGGCATGCGAAGAATTGAGCTAACTTTTGCAAACGGTGTCCGTTTTGGGCCCACAAGTACTTTTCGAAAATGTAGCTACCATTTTGGATTGAACTCACAACTTTGTCATGACGTTTCAGGGATTTTGACCATTTTTTGAAGAACGAGCACTTGCATATTTACAAAGCTTGGATTGCCGACGTTCGAAGAATTGGGCGTCACTTTTGCAGACGGTGTCCGTTTTGGGCCCATAAGTACTTTTCAGAAATGTAGCGATTTTTTGGGATTGAACTCACCGCTTTGTCTTGACGTATGACGAATTTCGGCCATTATTCGAAGAAGGAGCACTTGCATTTTTGGATTGTCGGCATGCGAAGAATTGGGCTAACTTTTGCAGACGGTGTCCGTTTTGGGCCCGTAAGTACTTTTCGAAAATGTAGCGACCGTTTTGGATTGAACTCACAACTTCATTTTGATGTTTGAGGGATTTCGACCATTTTTTGAAGAACGAGCACTAGCATATTTACAACGCTTGGATTGCCGGCGTTCAAATAATTGAGTGTGACTTTTGCGGACAGTATCCGTTTTGGGCCCATAAGTACTTTTCGAAAATGTAGCGATCGTTTTGGATTGAACTCACCGCTTGGTGATGACGTATGAGGGATTTAAGCCATTTCTCGAAGAATGAGCACTTGCATATTTGGATTGTCGACATGCGAAGAATTGAGCGTAACTTTTGTAGACGGTGTTCGTTTTGGGCCCATAATTACTTTTAGGAAATGTAGCGATCGTTTTGGATTGAACTCACCGCTTCATGATGACATATGAGAGATTTAAGCCATTTTTCGAAGAACGAGCACTTGCATATTTGGATTGTCGGCATGCGAAGAATTGAGCGTAACTTTTGCAGACGGTGTCCATTTTGGGCCCATAACAACATTTCAGAAATGTAGCGACCGTTTTGGATTGAACTCACCACTTCATAATAACGTATGAGGGTTTTATGCCATTTCTTGAAGAAAGAGCACTTGTATATTTGGATTGTCGGGTTACGAAGAATTGAGCATTACTTTTGTAGACGGTGTACGTTTTGGGCTCAGAAGTACTTTTTGAAAATGTTGCGACCGTTTTGGATTGAACTCGCAACTTCGTTGTGATGTTTGAGGGATTTCGGCTAGTTTTCGAAGAATGAGCACTTGCATACTTACAACGCTTTGATTGTCGATGTTCGAAGAATTGAGCGTGACTTTTGCAGACGGTTTCCATTTTTGGCCCATAAGTACTTTTCGAAAATGTAGGGACCTTTTTGGATTGAACTCACCACATCATCATGACGTATGAGGGATTTAAGCCATTTTTTGAAGAACGAGCACTTGCATATTTGGATTGTGTGCGTGCGAAGAATTGAGCGTAACTTTTGCAGACGGTGTCCGTTTTAGGCCCATAAGTACTTTTTCGAAATGTAGCGAGCATTTTGGATTGAACTCACAACTTCATCATTACGTATGAGGGATTTTGGCCATTTTTCACAGAACGAGCACTTGCATATTTGCAACGCTTGGATTGCCGACGTTCGAAGAATTGTGTGACTTTTACGGATGGTGTCCGTTTTGGACCCATAAGTACTTTTAGGAAATGTAACAACCGTTTTGGATCGAACTCACTGCTTCATCATGACATATGAGGGATTTAAGCCATTTATAAAGAATGGGCACCTGCATATTTGGATTGTTGGCATGCAAAGAATTGAGCGTAACTTTTACAGACGGTGTCCGTTTTGGGCCCAAAACTACTTTTCTGAAATGCAGCGACCATTTAAGATTGAACTCACCACTTTGTCATGACGTTTGAGGGATTTTGACCATTTTTCGAAGAACGAGCACTCGCATATTTACAACGCTTGGATTGCCGACGTTCGAAGAATTGAGCGTGACTTTTGCAGACGGTGTCCGTTTTGGGCCCATAAGTACTTTTCGAAAATGTTACGACCATTTTGGATTGAACTCACCACTTCGTGATGACGTATGAGAGATTTAAGCCATTTTTTGAAAAACGAGCACTTGCGTATTTGGATTGTCGGCATGCGAAGAATTGAGCGTAACTTTTGCAGACGGTGTCCGTTTTGGGCCCATAACTACATTTCAAAAATGTAGCGACCATTTTGGATTGAACTTACCGCTTCGTCATGACGTATGAGGGATTTCAGCCATTTTTCAAATAAAGAGCACTTGCATATTTACAACGCTCGGATTGTCGGCGTTCGAAGAATTGAGCGTGACTTTTGCGGATGGTGTTCGTTTTGGACCCATGAGTACTTTTAGGAAATGTAGCGACCGTTTTGGATTAAACTCACCATTTCATCATGATGTATGAGGGATTTAAGCCATTTCTTGAACAACGAGCACTTGCATATTTGGATTGTCGGGTTACGAAGAATTGAGCTTAACTTTTGCAGACAGTTCCGTTCTGGGCCCATAAGTACTTTTCGAAAATGTAGTGACCGTTTTGAATTGAACTCACTACTTCGTCATGACGTTTATGGGATTTCGACCATTTTTTGAAGAAAGAGCACTTGAATATTTACAACGCTTGGATTGCCAGCGTTCGAAGAATTGACCATGACTTTTGCAGATGGTGTCCGTTTTGGGCCCTTAAGTACTTTTAAAAAATGTAGCGACCATTTTTGGATTGAACTCACCGCTTCGTCATGACGTATGAGGAATTTAAACCATTTTTCAAAGAACGAACACTTGCATATTTGGATTGTCGGCATGCAAACAATTGAGCGTAACTTTTGCAGACGGTGTTCATTTTTGGCCCATAAGTACTTTTAGGAAATGCAGCAACCGTTTTGGATTGAACTCACCACTTCATCATGACGTATGAGGGATTTCGACCATTTTTGGAAGAACGAGCACTTGCATATTTACAACGCTTGGATTGCCGGTGTTCGAAGAATTGAGCGTGACTTTTGCAGACGGGGTCCGTTTTGGGCCCATAAATACTTTTCAAAAATATAGCGACCGTTTTGGATTGAACTCATCGCTTCACCATGACGTATGAGGGATTTAAGCTATTTTTCGAAGAACGAGCACTTGCATATTTGGATTGTCGGCATGCGAAGAATTGAGTGTAACTTTTGCAGACGGTGTCCGTTTTGGGCCCATAAGTACTTTTCCAAAATGTAGCAAGCGTTTTGGATTGAACTCACAACTTCGTTGTGACGTTTGAGGGATTTCGACCATTTTTCAAAGAACGAGAACTTGCATATTTACAACGCTTGGATTATCGACGCTCGAAGAATTGAGCGTGACTTTTGCAGACGGTGTCCGTTTTGGGCCCATAAGTACTTTTCAGAATGTAGCGACTGTTTTGGATTGAACTCACCGCTTCGTCATAACCTATGAGGGATTTAAGCCATTTTTTGAAGAACGAGCACTTGCTTATTTGGATTGTCGACATGCGAAGAATTGAGCTAACTTTTGCAGACGTTGTCCATTTTGGGCCCATAAGTACTTTTCGGAAGTGAAGCGACCGTTTTGGATTGAACTCACAACTTTGTCATGACGTTTGAGGGATTTTGGCAATTTTTCGAAGAACGAGCACTTGCATATTTACAATGCTTAGATTGCCGGCGTTCGAAGAATTGAGCGTGACTTTTGCAGACGGTGACCATTTTTGGCCCATAAATACTTTTCGAAAATGTAGCGATCGTTTTGGATTGAACTCACAGCTTCGTCATAACGTATGAGGGATTTTGGACATTTTTCAAAGAATGAGCACTTGCGTATTTGGATTGTCGGCATGCGAAGAATTGAGCGTAACTTATGCAGACGGTGTCTATTTTGGGCCCATAAGTACTTTTCGCTAATGTAGCGACCGTTTTGGATTGAACTCGCAACTTCGTCGTGACTTTGAGGGATTTTGGCCATTTTTTCGAAGAACGAGCACTTGCATATTTACAACGCTTTGATTGCTGGCGTTCGAATAATTGAGCGTGACTTTTCACACGGTTTTCGTTTTGGGCCCATAAGTACTTTTCGGAAATGTAGCCATCGTTTTGGATTGAGCTCACCGCTTCGTCATGACGTATGAGGGATTTAAGCCAATTTTTGAAGAATGAGCTCTTGCGTATTTGGAGTGTCAGCATGCGAAGAATTGAGCTAACTTTTGCAGATGGTGTCCCTTTTTGGCCCATAAGTACTTTTCGGAAATGTAGCGACCATTTTGGATTGAACTCAGCACTTCATCGTGACGTTTGAGGGATTTCGGCCATTTTTCAAAGAACGAGCACTTGCATATTTACAACGCTTGGATTGCCGACGTTCGAAGAATTGAGCGTTACTTTTGCAGACGGTGTCCGTTTTGGGCCCATAAGTACTTTTCGGAAATGTAGCGATCGTTTTGGATTGAACTCACCACTTCGTCATGACGTATGATGAATTTTGGCCATTATTCGAAGAACGAGCACTTGCGTATTTGGATTTTCGGCATGCGAAGAATTGAGCGTAACTTTTACAGACGGTGTCTGTTTTGGGCCCATAAGTACTTTTTGGAAATGTAGCGACCGTTTTGGATTGAACTCGCAACTTCATCGTGACGTTTGAGGGATTTCAACCATTTTTCGAAGAATGAGCACTTGCATATTTACAAAGCTTGGATTGCCGGCGTTCGAAGAATTGGCCGTGACTTTTGTAGACGGTGTCCATTTTGGGACCATAAGGACTTTTCAAAAATGTAGCAATCGTTTAGGATTAAACTCACCGCTTCGTCATGATGTATGAGGGATTTAAGCTATTTTTCGAAGAACGAGCACTTGCGTGTTTAGATTGTCGGCATCCAAAGAATTGAGCGTAACTTTTGCAGACAGTGTCCATTTTAGGCTCATAAGTACTTTTCAGATATGTAGCGAGCATTTTGGATTGAACTCTCAACTTCGCCGTGACGTTTGAGGGATTTCGACCATTTTTCGAAGAACGAGCACTTGCATATTTCCAACGCTTGGATTGCCGGCGTTCCAAGGATTGAGCGTGACTTTCGCAGACGATGTCCGTTTTGGGCCCATAAGTACTTTTCAGAAACGTAGCGACCGTTTTGGATTGAACTCATCGCTTCATCATGACATATGAGGGATTTAAACTATTTTTTGAAGAACGAGCACTTGCATATTTGGATCATCGGCATACGAAGATTTGAGCGTAACTTTTGCAGACGGTGTCCATTTTGGGCCCATAAGTACTTTTCAGAAATGTAGCGACCGTTTTGGATTGAACTCATTACTTCGTCCTGACATTTTAGGGATTTTGAGCTTTTTTTGAAGAATGAGCACTTGCATATTTACAAAGCTTGGATTGCCGACGTTCGAAAAATTGTGCGTGACTTTTGCAGACAGTATCCGTTTTGGGCCCATAAGTACTTTTTAAAAATGTAGCGATCATTTTGGATTGAATTCACCACTTCGTCATGACGTATGACGGATTTCAGCCATTATTCGAAGAACGAGAACTTGTGTATTTGGATTGTCGGCATGCGAAGAATTGAGCACAACTTTTGCAGACGATGTCCGTTTTGGGCCCATAAGTACTTTTCGAAAATGTAGCGACCGTTTTGGATTGAACTCACAACTTCGTCGTGACGTTTGAGGGATTTTGACCATTTTTTGAAGAACGAGCACTTGCATATTTACAACGCTTGGATTGTCGGCGTTCGAAGAATTGAGTGTGACTTTTGCAGACGGTGTCCGTTTTGGGCCCATAAGTACTTTATGGAAATGTAGCGACCGTTGTGGGTTGAACTGACTGCTTCATCATGACGTATGAGGGATTTAAGCCATTTTTTGAAGAACGAGCACTTGGGTATTTGGATTGTCGGCATGCGAAGAATTGAGCTAACTTTTGCAGATGGTGTCCGTTTTGGGCCCATAAGTACTTTTCGAAAGTGTAGTGACCATTTTGGACTGAACTGACCACGTCGTAGTGGCGTTTGAGGGATTTTTGCCATTTTTGGAAGAACGAGCACTTGCATATTTACAACACTTGGATTGTCGACTTTCGAAAAATTGGGCGTGACTTTTGTAGACGATGTCTGTTTTGGGCCCATAAGTACTTTTTGAAAATGTAGCGTTCATTTTGGATTGAACTCAACTATTCGTCGTGACTTATGATGGGTTTTGGCCATTATTCAAAGAACGAGCACTTGCGTATTTGGATTGTCGGCATGCGAAGAATTGAGCGTAACTTTTGCCGACGGTATCCGTTTTGGGCCCATAAGTTCTTTTCGGAAATGTAGCGACCGTTTTGGATTGAATTCGCAACTTTGTCATGACGTTTGAGGGATTTTGACCATTTTTTGAAGAACGAGCACTTGCATATTTACAACGCTTGGATTGCCGCGTTCGAAGAATTGAGCGTGACTTTTGCAGACGGTGTCCGTTTTGGGCCCATAAGTACTTTTCGGAAGTGTAGCGACCGTTTTGGATTGAGCTCACCGCTTCATGATGACGTATGAGGGATTTAAGCCATTTTTCAAAGAACAAGCACTTGCATATTTGGATTGTCGGCATACGAAGAATTGAGCGTAATTTTTGCAGACGGTATCAGTTTTGGGCCCATAAGTACTTTTCGGAAATGGAGCGACCGTTTTGGATTGAACTCACAACTTCATCATGATGTTTGAGGGAGTTCGACCATTTTTCGAAGAATGAGCACTTCCATATTTACAACGCTTGGATTGCGGGCGTTAGAAGAATTGAGCGTGACTTTTGCAAACGGTGTCCGTTTTGGGGCCATAAGTACTTTTTGGTAATGTAGCGACCGTTTTGGATTGAACTCACCACTTCATGATGACGTATGAGGGATTTGAGCCATTTTTCGAAAATCGAGCACTTACATATTTGGATTGTCGGCATACGAAGAATTGAGCGTAATTTTTGCAGACGGTGTCAGTTTTGGGCCCATATGTACTTTTCGAAAATGGAGCGACCATTTTGGATTGAACTCACCACTTCGCGATGACGTATGAGGGACTTTAGCCATTTTTTGAAGAACGAGCTCTTGCATATTTGAATTGTTGGCATACGAAGAATTGAGCGTAACTTTTGCAGACGGTGTCCGTTTTAGGCCCATAAGTACTTTTTGAAAAGGGAGATACAGTTTTGGATTGAACTCACCACTTCATCGTAACGGTTGAGGGATTTTGACCATTTATCGAAGAATGGGCACTTGCATATTTACAACGCTTGGATTGCTCGCGTTCGAATAATTGAGCGTGACTTTTGCAGACGGTGTCCGTTTTGGGCCCATAAGTACTTTTCGAAAATGTAGCGACCCTTTTGGATTGAACTCACCGCTTTGTGATGATGTATGAGGGATTTAAGCCATTCTTCGAAGAACGAGCACTTGCATATTTGGATTGTCAGCATGCGAAGAATTGAGCTTAACTTTTGCAGACGGTGTCCGTTTTGAGCCCATAAGTACTTTTCGGAGATGTAGCGACCGTTATGGATTAAACTCACCGATTCGTGATGATGTATGAGGGATTTAAGCCATTTTTCGAAGAACGAGCACTTGCGTATTTGGATTGTCGGCATGCGAAGAATTAAGCGTAACTTTCGCAGACGGTGTCCATTTTGGGCCCAAAAGTACTTTTCGAAAATGTAGCGACCGTTTTGGATTGAACGCACAGCTTCGTCATGACATATGAGGGATTTAAGCCATTTTTCGAAGAATGAGCACTTGCATATTTGGATTGTCAGCATGCAATGAATTGAGCGTAACTTTTTTAGACGGTGTCCGTTTTGGGCCCATAAGTAATTTTCAGAATTGTAGCGAGCATTTTGGATTTAACTTACCACTTCATCGTGATGTTTGAGGGATTTTGACAATTTTTCGATGAACGAGCACTTGAATATTTACAACGCTTGGATTGCTGGCGTTCGAAGAATTAAGCATGACTTTTGCAGACAGTGTCCGTTTTGGGCCCATAAGTACTTTTCAAAAATGTAGCGACCGTTTTGAATTGAACTCACCACTTCGTCATGACATATGAGGGATTTTAGCCATTTTTTGCAGAACGAGCACTTGCACATTTGGATTGTTGGCATGCGAAGAATTGAGCGTAACTTTTGCAGACGGCGTCCGTTTTGGGCCCATAAGTACTTTTTCGAAATGTAGCAAGCGTTTTGGATTGACCTCACAACTTCGTTGTGATGTTTGAGGGATTTCGACCATTTTTTGAAGACCGAGAACTTGCATATTTACAACCCTTAGATAGCCGACGTTCGAAGAATTTAGCGTGACTTTTGCAGATGGTGTCCGTTTTGGGCCCATAAGTACCTTTCGAAAATGTGGCGACCGTTTTGGATTGAACTCACCACTTCATCATGATGTATGAGGGATTTAAGCCATTTTTCGAACAACGAGCACTTGCGTATTTGGATTGTCAGCATGCAAAGAATTGAGGGTAATTTTTGCAGACGGTGTCCGTTTTAGGCTGATAAGTACTTTTCGAAAATGTAGCGACCATTTTGGATTGAACTCACAACTTCATCACCACGTTTGATTGATTTTGGCCATTTTTTGAAGAATGAGCACTTTCATATTTACAACGTTTGGATTGTCGATGTTCAAAGAATTGAGCGTGACTTTTGCAGACGGTGTCCGTTTTGGGCCCATAAGACCTTTTCAGAAATGTAGCAATCGTTTTGGATTGAGCTCACCGATTCGTCATGACGTATGATGGATTTTGGCCATTACTCGAAGAACGAGCACTTGCATATTTGGATTGTCGGCATGCGAAGAATTGAACGTAACTTTTGCAGACGATGTCCGTTTTGGGCCCTTAAGTACTTTTCGGAAATGTAGCGACCATTTTGGATTGAACTCGCAACTTCATCATGACGTTTGAGAGATTTCAACCATTTTCGAAGAATGAGCACTTGCATATTTACAACGGTTAGATTGCTGGCGTTCGAAGAATTGAGCATGACTTTTGCAGACGATGTCCGTTTTGAGCCCATAAGTACTTTTCAAAAATGTAGCGACCGTTTTGGATTGAACTCACCACTTCGTGATGACGTATGAGGGATTTAAGCCATTTTTCGAAGAACGAGCACTTGCATATTTGGATTGTCGGCATGCGAAGAATTGAGCGTAACTTTTAAAGACGGTGTCGGTTTTGGGCCCATAAGTACTTTTCGGAAATGGAGTGACCGTTTTGGATTGAACTCACCACTTCGTGATGATGTATGAGGGACTTAAGCCATTTTTTGAAGAACGAGCTCTTGCATATTTGGATTGTTGGCATACGAAGAATTGAGCGAAACTTTTGCAGACGGTGTCCGTTTTGGGCCCGTAAGTACTTTTTGAAAATGGAGATACCGTTTTGGATTGAACTCACCACTTCGTCGTAATGTTTGAGGGATTTCGACCATTTTTCGAAGAATGGGCACTTGCATATTTACAACGCTTGGATTGCCCGCGTTCGAAGAATTGAGCGTGACTTTTGTAGACGGTGTCCGTTTTGGGCCCATAAGTACTTTTCGAAAATGTAACGACCCTTTTGGATTGAACTCACCACTTTGTGATGACGTATGAGGGATTTAAGCCATTTTTCAAAGAACGTGCACTTGCATATTTATATTGTCGGCATACGAAGAATTGAGCGTAACTTTTGCAGATGGTGTCCGTTTTGAGCCCATAAGTACTTTTCGTAAATGTAGCGACCGTTTTGGATTGAACTCACCAATTCGTATGATGTATGAGGGATTTAAGCCATTTTTTGAAGAACGAGCACTTGCGTATTTGGGTTGTCGGCATGCGAAAAATTGAGTGTAACTTTCACAGACGGTGTCCGTTTTGGGCCCAAAAGTATTTTTCGGAAATGTAGCGACCGTTTTGGATTGAACTCACCGCTTCGTCATGACATATGAGGGATTTAAGACATTTTTCGAAGAGTGAGCACTTGTGTATTTAGATTGTCAGCATGCAATGAATTGAGCATAACTTTTTTAGACGGTGTCCGTTTTAGGCCCATAAGTACTTTTCGGAATTTTAGCGAGCATTTTGGATTGAACTCACCACTTCGTCGTGATGTTTGAGGAATTTTGACAATTTTTCGATGAACGAGCACTTGCATATTTACGACGGTTGGATTGCTGGCGTTCGAAGAATTGAGCGTGACTTTTGCAAACAGTGTCCGTTTTGGGCCCATAAGTACTTTTCAAAAATGTAGCGACGGTTTTGGATTGAACTCACTGCTTCGTCATGAAGTATGAGGGATTTAAGCCATTTTTCGAAGAATGAGCACTTGCACATTTGGATTGTCAGCATGCGAAGAATTGAGCGTGGCATGCGAAGAATTGAGCGTAACTTTTGCAGACTGCGTCCATTTTGGGCCCATAAGTACTTTTTCGAAATGTTGCAAGCGTTTTGGATTGAACTCACAACTTCGTTGTGACGTTTGAGAGATTTTGACCATTTTTTGAAGACCGAGAACTTGCATATTTACAACGCTTGGATAGCCGACGTTCGAAGAATTTAGCGTGACTTTTGCAGACGGTGTCCGTTTTGGGCCCATAAGTACCTTTTGAAAATGTGGCGACCATTTTGGATTGAACTAACCACTTCGTCATGATGTATGAGGGATTTAAGCCATTTTTTGAACAACGAGCACTTTCGTATTTGGATTGTAGGCATGCAAAGAATTGAGGGTAATTTTTGCAGACGGTGTCCGTTTTAGGCCAATAAGTACTTTTCGAAAATGTAGCGACCATTTTGGATTGAACTCACAACTTCATCACCACGTTTGATTGATTTCGGCCATTTTTTGAAGAATGAGCACTTTCATATTTACAATGTTTGGATTGCCGATGTTCAAAGAATTGAGCGTGACTTTTGCCGACGGTGTCCGTTTTGGGCCCATAAGTACTTTTTAGAAATGTAGCGATCGTTTTGGATTAAGCTCACCGATTCGTCATGACATATGATGGATTTTGGCCATTACTCGAAGAACGAGCACTTGCATATTTGGATTATCGGCACGCGAAGAATTGAGCGTAACTTTTAAAGACGGTGTCCGTTTTGGGCCCATAAGTACTTTTTCGGAATGTAGCAAGCGTTTTGGATTGAACTCACAACTTCGTCGCGATGTTTGAGGGATTTCGACCATTTTTTGAAGAACGAGAACTTGTATATTTACAGTGCTTGGACTGTCGGCGTTCGAAGAATTGAGCGTGACTTTTGCAGACGGTGTCCGTTTTGGGCCCATAAGTACCTTTCGAGAATGTGGCGACCATTTTGTATTGAACTCACCACTTCGTCATGACGTATGAGGGATTTAAGCCATTTTTCAAAGAACGAGCACTCGTGTATTTGGATTGTCGGTATGCGAAGAATTGAGCATAACTTTCGCAGACGGTGTCTGTTTTAGGCCCATAAGTACTTTTCGAAAATGTAGCGACCATTTTGGATTGAACTCACAAATTCGTCGTGACGTTTAAGAGATTTCGACCATTTTTCAAAGAAAGAGGACTTGCATATTTACAACGCTTGGATTGCCGACATTCGAAGAATTGAGCGTGACTTTTGCAGACGGTGTGCGTTTTGGGCCCGTAAGTACTTTTCAAAAATGTAGCGAACGTTTTGGACTGAACTCACGGCTTCGTCATGACGAATGAGGGATTTAAACCATTTTTCGAAGAAAGAGCACTTGCATATTTGGATCGTTGGCATACGAAGAATTGAGCATAACTTTAGCAGACGGTGTCCGTTTTGGGCCATAAGTACTTTTCGGAAATGTAGCGACCATTTTGGATTGAACTCACAACTTCGTCGTGACATTTCAGGGATTTCAAACATTTTTTGAAGAACGAGCACTTGCATATTTACAAAGCTTGGATTGCCGACGTTCGAAGAATTGGGCGTGACTTTTGCAGACGGTGTCCGTTTTGGGCCCATAAGTACTTTTCGAAAATGTAGCGATCGTTTTGGATTGAACTCACAACTTCGTCATGACGAATGATGGATTTTGGCCATTATTCGAAGAACGAGAACATGCGTATTTGGATTGTCGGCATGCGATGAATTGAGCGTAACTTTTGCAGACGATGTCCGTTTTGGGCCCATAAGTACTTTTCGAAAATGTAGCGACCGTTTTGGATTGAACTCACAACTTCGCAGTGACGTTTGAGGGATTTTGACCATTTATTGAAGAACGACCACTTGCATATTTACAACGCTTGGATTGCCGACGTTCGAAGAAATGAGCGTGACTTTTGCAGACGATGTCCGTTTTGGGCCCATAAGTACTTTTCGTAAATGTAGCGACTGTTGCTGAATGAACTGACCGCTTTCTCAGGACGTATGAAGGATTTAAGCCATTTTTTGAAGAACGAGCACTTACGTATTTGGATTGTCGGCATGCGAAGAATTGAGCTAACTTTTGCAGACGGTGTCCGTTTTGGGCCCATAAGTACTTTTCAAAAGTGAAGTGACCATTTTGGATTGAACTCACCACGTCATCGTGACGTTTGAGGGATTTCAACCATTTTTTGAAGAACGAGCACTTGCATATTTACAACACTTTGATTGCGGGCGTTCGAAGAATTGACTTATATTTTGAAGAACGAGCACTTGCATTTTTTGGGCCAATAAGTACTTTTCGAAAATGTAGCGACCATTTTCGATTGAACTCACCACTTCATGATGACGTATAAGGGATTTAAGCCATTTTTTGAAGAACGAGCACTTGCATATTTGGATTGTTGGCATACTAAGAATTGAGCGTAACTTGTGCAGACGGTGTCTGTTTTGGGCCCATAAGTACTTTTTGAAAATGGAGATACAGTTTTGGATTGAACTCACCACTTCATCGTAACGTTTGAGGGATTTTGACCATTTTTCGAAGAATGGGCACTTGCATATTTACAACGCTTGGATTGCCAGCGTTCGAAGAATTGAGCGTAACTTTTTCAGACGGTGTCCATTTTGGGCCCATAAGTACTTTTCGAATATGTAGTGACCGTTTCTGATTGAACTCACCGCTTCGTGATGACGTATGAGGTATTTAAGCCATTTTTTGAAGAACGAGCACTTGTATATTTGGATTGTCGGCATAAGAAGAATTGAGACTAACTTTTGCAGACAGTGTCCGTTCTGGGCCCATAAGTACTTTTCGAAAATGTAGCAACCGTTTTGGATTGAACTCACCGATTCGTGATGACGTATGAGGGATTTAAGCCTTTTTCGAAGAATGAGCACTTGCGTATTTGGATTGTCGGCATGCGAAGAATTGAGCGTAACTTCCGCAGACAGTGTCCGTTTTGGGCCCATAAGTACTTTTCGAAAATGTAGCGACCGTTTTGGATTGAACTCACCGCTTCATCATGACGTATGAGGGATTTAAGCCATTTTTAACAATGAGCACTTGCGTATTTGGATTGTCAGCATGCAATGAATTGAGCGTAACTTTTGCAGACGGTGTCCGTTTTGGGCCCATTAGTACTTTTCGGAATTCTAGCAGCGTTTTATATTTAACTCACCACTTCGTCGTGATATTTGAGGGATTTTGACCATTTTTCGAATAACGAGCACTTGCATATTTACAACGCTTGGATTGCAGGCGCTCGAAGAATTGAGCATGACTTTTGCAGACGGTGTCCGTTTTGGTCCCATAAGTACTTTTCGGAAATGTAGCGACCGTTTTGGATTGAACTCACCGCTTTGTCATGACGTATGAGGGATTTAAGCCATTTTTCGAAGAAGGAGCACTTGCACATTTGGATTGTTGGCATGCGAAGAATTAAGCGCAACATTTGCAGACAGTGTCCGTTTTGGGCCCATAAGTACTTTTCCGAAATGTAGCAAGCGTTTTGGATTGAACTCACAACCTCATTGAGCTCACCGATTCGTCATGACATATGATGGATTTTGGCCATTACTCGAAGAACGAGCACTTGCATATTTGGATTGTCGGCACGCGAAGAATTGAGCGTAACTTTTAAAGACGGTGTCCGTTTTGGGCCCATAAGTACTTTTTCGGAATGTAGCAAGCGTTTTGGATTGAACTCACAACCTCATTGTGACATTTGAGGGATTTCGACAATTTTTTGAAGAACGAGAACTTGTATATTTAAAACGCTTGGATAGCCGACATTCGAACAATTGAGCGTGACTTTTGCAGACGGTGTCCGTTTTGGGTCCATAAGTACCTTTTGAAAATGTGGCGACCGTTTTGGATTGAACTCACCACTTCGTCATGACGTATGAGGGATTTAAGCCATTTTTCGAACAACAAGCACTTGCGTATTTGGATTGTCGGCATGCGAAGAATTGAGCGTAACTTTTGCAGACTGTGTCCGTTTTAGGCCCATAAGTACTTTTCGAAAATGTAGCGACCGTTTTGGATTGAACTCACAACTTCATCATGATGTTTGAGGGATTTCGACCATTTTTTGAAGAATGAGAACTTGCATATTTACAACGCTTGGATTGCGGGTGTTCAAAGAATTGAGCGTGACTTTTGCAGACGGTGTCCGTTTTGGGCCCATAAGTACTTTTTGGAAATGTATCGATCGTTTTGGATTGAACTCACTGATTCGTCATGACGTATGATGGATTTTGGCCATTATTTGAAGAATGAGCACTTGCATATTTGGATGGTCGGCATGCGAAGAATTGAGCGTAACTTTTACAGACGGTGTCCGTTTTGGGCCCATAAGTACTTTTAGGAAATGAAGCGACCGTTTTGGATTGAATTCGCAACTTTGTCATGACGTTTGAGGGGTTTTGGCCATTTATCGAAGAATGAGCACTTGCATATTTACAACGCTTGGATTGTCGGCATTCGAAGAATTGAGCGTGACTTTTGCAGACGGTGTCCGTTTTGGGCACATAAGTACTTTTCAAAAGTGTAGCGACCATTTTGGATTGAACTCACCGCTTCGTGATGACGTATGAGGGATTTAAGCCATTTTTCGAAGAACGAGCACTTGCACATTTGGATTGTCGGCATGCGAAGAATTGAGCGTAACTTTTGTAAACGGTGTCCGTTACGGGCCCATAAGTACTTTTTCGAGATGTAGAGACCGTTTTGGATTGAACTCACAACTTCATCGTGACATTTCAGGGATTTCGACCATTTTTCGAAGAACGAGCACTTGCATATTTACAAAGCTTGGATTGTCGACGTTCGAAGAATTGGGCGTGACTTTTGCAGACGGTGTCCATTTTGGGCCCATAAGTACTTTTCGGAAATGTAGCGACCATTTTGGATTGAACTCGCAACTTCGTCGTGACGTTTGAGAGATTTCGACCATTTTTCAAAGAATGAGCACTTGCATATTTACAACGCTTGGATTGCCGGCGTTCGAAGAATTGAGCGTGACTTTTGCAGGCGGCGACCGTTTTGAGCCCATAAGTACTTTTCAAAAATGTAGCGACCGTTTTGGATTGAACTCACCGCTTCGTCCTGACGCATGAGGGATTTAAGCCATTTTTCGAAGAACGAGCACTTGCGTATTTGGATTGTCGGCATGCGAAGAATTGAGCGTAACTTTTGCAGACGGTGTCTGTTTTGGACCCATAAGTACTTTTCCGAAATAGCAAGTGTTTTGGATTGAACTCACAACTTCGTCGCGACGTTTGAGGGATTTCGACCATTTTTTGAAGAACGAGAACTTGCATATTTACAACGCTTGGATTGCCGGCGTTCGAAGAATTGAGCATGTCTTTTGCAGACGGTGTCCGTTTTGGGACCATAAATACTTTTCGGAAATGTAGCGACCATTTTGGATTGAACTCACCACTTTGTGATGACGTATGAGGGATTTAAGCTATTTTTCGAACAACGAGCACCCACGTATTTGGATTGTCGGCATGCAAAGAATTGAGGGTAACTTTCGCAGACGGTGTCCGTTTTAGGCCCATAAGTACTTTTCGAAAATGTAGCGACCGTTTTGGATTAAACTCACAACTTCATCGTGACGTTTAAGGGATTTCCACCATTTTTCGAAGAAAGAGCACTTGCATATTTACAACGCTTGGATTGCCGACGTTCGAAGAATTGAGCGTGACTTTTGCAGATGGTGTCCGTTTTGGGCCCATAAGTAGTTTTGAAAAATGTGGCGACCGTTTTGGATTGAACTCACCACTTCATCACGACGTATGAGGGATTTAAACCATTTTTCGAAGAATGAGCATTTGCATATTTGGATCGTCGGCATACAAAGAATTGAGTGTAACTTTTGTAGACAGTGTCCGTTTTGGGCCCATAAGTACTTTTCGAAAATTAGCGACCGTTTTTGATTGAACTCACAACTTCGTCATGACATTTCAGGAATTTCGACCATTTTTTGAAGAACGAGCACTTGCATATTTACAAAGCTTGGATTGCGGACGTTCGAAGAGTTGGGCGTGACTTTTCCAGACAGCGTCCGTTTTGGGCCCATAAGTACTTTTCGAAAATGTAGCGATCATTTTGGAATGAACTCACCGCTTCGTCATGACGTATGGTGGATTGCGGCCATTATTCAAAGAACGAACACTTGCGTATTTGGATTGTCGGCATGCGAAGAATTGAGCGTAACTTTTACAGACGATGTCCGTTTTGGGCCGATAAGTACTTTTCGAAAATGTAGCGACCGTTTTGGATTGTACTCACAACTTCGTTGTGACGTTTAAGGGATTTCGACCATTTTTCGAAGAAAGAGCACTTGCATATTTACAACGCTTGGATTACCGGCGTTCGAAGAATTGAGCGTGACTTTTGCAGACGGTGTCCGTTTTGGGCCCATAAGTACTTTTCGAAAAAGTAGCGTCCGTTGTGGGTTGAACTGACTACTTTGTCATGACGTATGAGGTATTTAAGCCATTTTTTGAAGCATGAGCACTTGCGTATTTGGATTGTCGGCATGCGAAGAATTGAGCTAACTTTTACAGACGGTGTTCGTTTTGGGCCCATAAGTACTTTTCGAAAGTGTAGTGACCATTTTGGATTGAACTCACCACGTCGTCGGGATGTTTTAGGGATTTCGGCTATTTTTCAAAGAACATGCACTTGCATATTTACAACGCTTGGATTGCCGACGTTCGAGGAATTGAGCGTAACTTTTGTAGACGGTGTCCGTTTTGGGCCCATAAGTACTTTTCGAAAATGTAGCGTTTGTTTTGGATTCAACTCAATGATTTGTCATGACTTATGATGGATTTTGGCCATTATTCGAAGAACGAGCACTTGCGTATTTGGATTGTCGGCATGCGAAGAATTGAGAGTAACTTTTGCAGACGGTGTCCGTTTTGGGCCCATAACTACTTTTCGGAAAATGTAGCGACCGTTTTGGATTGAATTTGCAACTTTGTCATGACGTTTGAGGGATTTAGGCCATTTTTCGAAGAATGAGCACTTGCATATTTACAACGCTTGGATTGCCGACGTTCGAAGAATTGAGTGTGACTTTTGCAGACGGTGTCCGTTTTGGGCCCATAAGTACGTTTCGAAAATGTAGCGACCGTTTTGGATTGAACTCACCGCTTTGTGATGGCGCATGAGAGACTTAAGCCATTTTTTGAAGAAGAAGCTCTTGCATATTTAGATTGTCGGCATACGAAAAATTGGGCGTAACTTTTGCAGACGGTGCCCGTTTTGGGCCTATAACTACTTTTCGAAAATGTAGCGACTGTTTTGGATTGAACTCTTAACTTCATCGTGATGTTTGATGGATTTCGACCATATTTCAAAGAATGAGCACTTGCAAATTTACAATGCTTGGATTGCAGGCGTTCGAAGAATTGAGCGTGACTTTTGCAGACGGTGTCCGTTTTGGGGCCATAAGTACTTTTTGAAAATGTAGCGACCATTTTGGATTGAACTCACCGCTTTGTGATGACGTATGAGGGATTTATGCCATTTTTCGAAGAATGAGCACTTGCGTATTTGGATTGTTGGCATACGAAGAATTGAGCGTAACTTTCGCAGACGGTGTCCGTTTTGGGCCCATAAATACTTTTCGAAAATGTAGCGACCGTTTTGGATTGAACTCAGCACTTCGTCATGACGTATGAGGGATTTAAGCCATTTTTTGAAGAATGAGCACTTGCATATTTACAACGCTTGGATTGCCGACGTTCGAAGAACTGAGCATGACTTTTGTAGACGGTGTCCGTTTTGGCACATAAGTACTCTTCGAAAATGTAGCGTTCGTTTTGGATTGAACTCAACGATTTGTCATGACTTATGACGGATTTCGGCCATTATTCGAAGAACGAGAACTTGCGTATTTGGATTGTCGGTATGCGAAGAATTGAGCGTAACTTTTACAGACGGTGTCCGTTTTGGGCCCATAAGTACTTTTAGGAAATGAAGCGACCATTTTGGATTGAATTCGTAACTTTGTCATGACGTTTGAGGGATTTTGGCCATTTATCGAAGAATGAGCACTTGCATATTTACAACGCTTGGATTGTCGGCATTCGAAGAATTGAGCGTGACTTTTGCAGACGGTGTCCGTTTTGGGCACATAAGTACTTTTCAAAAGTGTAGCGACCGTTTTGGATTGAACTCACCGCTTCGTGATGACGTATGAGGGATTTAGCCATTTTTTGAAGAACGAGCACTTGCACATTTGGATTGTCGGCATGCGAAGAATTGAGCGTAACTTTTGTAAACGGTGTCCGTTACGGGCCCATAAGTACTTTTTTGAAATGTAGAGACCGTTTTGGATTGAACTCACAACTTCATCGTGACATTTCAGGGATTTCGATCATTATTCGAAAAACGAGCACTTGCATATTTACAAAGCTTGGATTGTCGACGTTCGAAGAATTGGGCGTGACTTTTGCAGACGGTGTCCATTTTGGGCCCATAAGTACCTTCCGAAAATGTGGCGACCGTTTTGGATTGAACTCACCACTTCGTCATGACGTATGAGGGATTTAAGCCATTTTTTGAACATTGAGCACTTGCGTATTTGGATTGTCGGCATGCGAAGAATTGAGGGTAACTTTTGCAGACGATGTCCGTTTTAGGCCAATAAGTACTTTTCCGAAATGTAGCGACCGTTTTGGATTGAACTCACAACTTCGTCGTGACGTTTGAGGGATTTTGACCATTTTTCGAGGAATGAGAACTTGCATATTTACAGCGCTTGGATTGCGGGTGTTCAAAGAATTGAGCGTGACTTTTGCAGACGGTGTCCGTTTTGGGCCCATAAGTACTTTTTGGAAATGTAGCGACCGTTTTGGATTGAACTCACCGCTTCGAGATGATGTATGAGGGATTTAAGCCATTTTTCGAAGAACGAGGACTTCTATATTTGGATTGTCGGCATACGAAGAACTGAGCGTAATTTTTACAGACGGTGTCCCTTTTGGGCCCATAAGTACTTTTCGTAAATGGAGCGACCGTTTTGGATTGAACACATCGCTTCATGGTGGCATATGAGGGACTTAAGACATTTTTTGAAGAACGAGCTCTTGCATATTTGGATTGTTGGCATACGAAGAATTGAGCGTAGCTTTTGCAGACGGTGTCCGTTTTAGGCCCATAAGTCCTTTTTGAAAATGTAGCGACCGTTTTTTATTGAACTCACCACTTCGTCGTAACATTTGAGGGATTTTGACCATTTTTCGAAGAACGGGCACTTGCATATTTACAACGCTTGGATTGTCGACGTTCGAAGAATTGAGCGTGACTTTTGCAGACGGTGTCCGTTTTGGGCCCATAAGTACTTTTCGGAAATGTAGCTGCCGTTTTGGATTGAACTCACCGCTTCGTGATGACGTATGAGAGACTTAAGCTATTTTTTGTAGAAGAAGCTCTTGCATATTTGGATTGTCAGCATACGAAAAATTGAGCGTAACTTTTGTAGACGGTGCCCGTTTTGGGCTTATAAGTACTTTTCGAAAATGTAGCGACCGTTTTGGATTGAACTCACTGCTTCCTGATGACGTTTGAGGGATTTAAGCCATTTTTCGAACAATGAGCACTTACGTATTTGGCTTGTCGGCATGCGAAGAATTGAGCGTAACTTTCACAGACGGTGTCCGTTTTGGGCCCATAAGTACTTTTCGAAAATGTAGCGACCGTTTTGGATTGAACTCACCACTTCGTCATGACGTATGAGGGATTTAAGCCACTTTTTGAAGAAGGAGCACTTGTGTATTTGGATTATCGGCATGCGAAGAATTGAGCTAACTTTTGCAGACGGGGTCCGTTTTGGGCCCATAAGTACTTTTCGAAAGTGTAGTGACCATTTTGGATTTAACTCAACACGTCATCGTGATGTTTGAGGGATTTTGGCCATTTTTTGAAGAACGAGCACTTGCATATTTACAACGCTTGGATTGCGGGCGTTCGAAGAATTGAGCGTGACTTTTGCAAACGGTGTCCGTTTTGGGCTCATAAGTACTTTTCGAAAATATAGCGACCGTTTTGGGTTGAACTCACCACTTCGTCATGACGTATGAGGGATTTAAACCATTTTTTGAAGAACGAGCACTTGCATATTTGGATCGTCGGCATACGAAGAATTGAGCGTAACTTTTGTAGACGGTGTCCGTTTTGGGCCCACAAGTACTTTTCGGAAATGAAGGAGACCGTTTTGGATTGAACTCACCGCATCGTGATGACGTATGAGGGACTTAAGCCATTTTTCGAAGAACGAGCTCTTGCATATTTGGATTGCTGGCATTCGAAGAATTGAGCGTAACTTTTGCCGATGGTGTCCGTTTTGGGCCCATAAGTACTTTTTGAAAATGTAGCGACCGTTTTGGATTGAACTCACCACTTCGTCGTAACGTTTGAGGGATGTTGACCATTTTTCGAAGAACGGGCACCTGCATATTTACAACGCTTGGATTGCCAGCCTTCGAAGAATTGAGCGTGACTTTTGCAGACGGTGTCCGTTTTGGGCCCATAAGTACTTTTTGGAAATGTAGCGACCATTTTGGATTGAACTCACCACTTCGTGATGACGTATGACGTATTTAAGCCATTTTTCGAAGAACGAGCACTTGCATATTTGGATTGTCGGCATATGAAGAATTGAGCATTATTTTTGCAGATGGTGTCCGTTTTGGGCCCATATGTACTTTTCGAAAATGGAGCGACCGTTTTGGATTGAACTCACTGCTTCATGGTGACGTATGAGGGACTTAAGCCATTTTTTGAAGAACGAGCTCTTGCATATTTGGATTGTTGGCATACGAAGAATTGAGCGTAACGTTTGCAGACGGTGTCCGTTTTGGGCCCATAAGTACTTTTTGAAAATGTAGCGACCGTTTTTGATTGAACTCACCACTTCGTCGTAACGTTTGAGGGATTTCGACCATTTTTCAAAGGACGGACACTTGCATATTTACAACGCTTGGATTGCCGGTGTTCGAAGAATTGAGCGTGACTTTTGTAGACGGTGTCCGTTTTGGGCCCATAAGTACTTTTTGGAAATGTAGCGACCGTTTTGGATTGAACTCACCGCTTCGTGATGACGTATGAGGGATTCAAGCCATTTTTCGAAGAACGAGCACTTGAATATTTACAACGCTTGGACTGGCGGCATACGAAAAATTGAGCGTAACTTTAGCAGACGGTGTCCATTTTGGTCCCATAAGTACTTTTTTGAAATGTAGCAAATGTTTTGGATTGAACTCAAAACTTCGTCGCGACGTTTGAGGGATTTTGACCATTTTTTGAAGAACGAGAACTTGCATATTTACAACGCTTGGACTGTCGGCGTTAGAAGAATTGAGTGTGACTTTTGCCGACGGTGTCTGTTTTGGGCCCATAAGTACCTTTCGAAAATGTGGTGATCGTTTTGGATTGAACTTACCACTTCGTCCTGACGTACGAGGGATTTAAGCCATTTTTCGAAGAGCGAGCACTCGGGTATTTGGATTGTCGGCATGCGAAGAATTGAGCATAACTTCCGAAGACGGTGTCCGTTTTAGGCCCATAAGTACTTTTCGAAAATGTAGCGACCGTTTTGGATTGAACTCACAACTTCATCGTGACGTTTAAAGGATTTTGACCATTTTTTGAAAAAAGAGCACTTGCATATTTACAACGCTTGGATTGTCGACGTTCGAAGAATTGAGCGTGACTTTTGTAGACGGTGTCCATTTTGGCCCCATAAGTACTTTTCAAAAATGTAGCGATCATTTTGGATTGAACTCACCACTTTGTCATGACGTATGAGGGATTTAAACCAGTTTTCGAAGAACGAGCACTTGCATATTTGGATCGTCGGCATACGAAGAATTGAGCGTAACTTTAGCAGACGGCATCCGCTTTGGGCCCATAAGTACATTTCGAAAATGTAGCGACCGTTTTGGATTGAACTCACAACTTCATCGTGACATTTCAGGGATTTTGACCATTTTCGAAGAATGAGCACTTGCATCTTTACAAAGCTTGGATTGCCGACGTTCGAAGAATTGGGCATGACTTTTGCAGACGGTGTCCGTTTTGGGCCCATAAGTACTTTTCGAAAATGTAGCGATCATTTTGGATTGAACTCACTGCTTCATCATGATGTATGATGGATTTTGGCCACTATTCAAAGAACGAGAACTTGCGTATTTAGATTGTCGGCATGCGAAGAATTGAGCGTAACTTTTCCAGACGATGTCCGTTTTGGGCCCATAAGTACTTTTTGGAAATGTAGCGACCGTTTTGGATTGAACTCACAACTTCGCCGTGATGTTTGCGGGATATCGACCATTTTTTGAAGAACCAGCACTTGCACATTTACATCGCTTCGATTGCCGACGTTCGAAGAATTGAACGTGACTTTTGCAGACGGTGTCCGTTTTGGGCCATATGTACTTTTCGAAAATGTAGCGATCGTTGCTGATTGAACTAACCGCTTCGTCATGACGTATGAGGGATTTAAGCCATTTTTCGAAGAAGGAGCAATTGTGTTTTGGGATTGTCGGCATGCGAAGAATTGAGCTAACTTTTGCAGATGGTGTCCGTTTTGGGCCCATAAGTACTTTTCGAAAATGTAGCGACCGTTTCGGATTGAACTCACCGCTTCGTGATGACGTATAAGGGATTTAAGCCATTTTTCGAAGAGCGAGCACTTGCATGTTTGGATTGTCGGCATACGAAGAATTGAGCGTAACTTTTGCAGACGGTGTCCGTTTTGGGCCCATAAGTACTTTTCGAAAATGTAGCGACCGTTTTGGACTGAACTCACCGATTCATGATGACGTATGAGGGATTTAAGCCATTTTAGAAGAACGAGCACTTGCTTATTTGGATTGTCAGCATGCGAAGAATAGAGCGTAACTTTCGTAGACGGTGTCCGTTTTGGGCCCATACGTACTTTTCGGAAATGTAGTGACCGTTTTGGATTGAACTCACAACTTCATCGTGACATTTCAGGGATTTTGACCATTTTTCGAAGAATGAGCACTTGCATATTTACAAAGCTTGGATTGCCGGCCTTCGAAGAATTGTGCATGACTTTTGCAGACAGTGTCCGTTTTGGGCCCATAAGTACTTTTCGGAAATGTAGCGATCGTTTTGGATTGAACTCACCGCTTCGTCATGGCGTATGATGGATTTTTGCCACTATTCGAAGAACGAGAACTTGCGTATTTGGATTGTCGGTATGCGAAGAATTGAGCGTAACTTTTGCAGACGATGTCCGTTTTGGGCCCATAAGTACTTTTCGGAAATGTAGCGATCATTTTGGATTGAACTCACAACTTCGTCATGACGTTTGAGGGATTTTGACCATTTTTTGAAGAACGAGCACTTGCATATTTACAACGCTTGGATTGCTGCGTTCGAAGAATTGAGCGTGACTTTTGCAGACGATGTCCGTTTTGGGCCCATATGTACTTTTTGGAAATTTAGCGACAGTTTTGGATTGAACTCACCACTTCGTGACGACGTATGAGGGACTTAAGCCATTTTTTGAAGAATGAGCAATTGCATATTTGGATTGTCGGCATACGAAGAATTGAGCGTAACTTTTGCAAACGGTGTCCATTTTGGGCCCATAAGTACTTTTCGAAAATGTGGCGACCGTTTTGGATTGAACTCACAAGTTCATTGTGACATTTCAAGGATTTCGACCATTTTTTGAAGAACGAGCACTTGCATATTTACAAAGCTTGGATTGTCAACGTTCGAAGAATTGGGCATGACTTTAGCAGATGGTGTCCATTTTGGGCCCATAAGTACTTTTCGGAAATGTAGCGATCATTTTGGATTGACCTCACCGCTTCGTCATGAGGTATGATGGATTGTGGCCATTATTCGAGGAACGAGAAATTGCGTATTTGGATTGTCGGCATGCGAAGAATTGAGCGTAACTTTTGCAGATGATGTCCGTTTTGGGCCCATAAGTACTTTTCGGAAATGTAGCGACCGTTTTGGATTTAACTCACCACGTCATCGTGACGTTTGAGGGATTTCGGCCATTTTTCGAAGAACGAGCACTTGCATATTTACAACGCTTGGATTGCGGGCGTTCGAAGAATTGAGCGTGACTTTTGCAGACGGTGTCCGTTTTGGGCCCATAAGTACTTTTTGGAAATGTAGCGACCGGTTTGGATTGAACTCACCACTTCGTCGTAACGTTTGAGGGATTTCGGCCATTTTTCGAAGAACGAGCACTTGCATATTTACAACGCTTGGATTGCGGGCGTTCGAAGAATTGAGCGTGACTTTTGCAGACGGTGTCCGTTTTGGGCCCATAAGTACTTTTCGGAAATGTAGCGACCGTTTTGGGTTGAACTCACCACTTCGTGATGACGTATGAGGGATTTAAGCCATTTTTCAAAGAACGAGCTCTTGCATATTTAGATTGTCGTCATACAAAGAACTGAGCATAATTTTGCACACGGTGCCCGTTTTGGGCCCATAAGTTCTTTTTGGAAATGAAGGAGACCGTTTTGGATTGAACTCACTGCATCGTGATGACGTATGAGGGACTTAAGCCATTTTTTGAAGAACGAGCTCTTGCATATTTGGATTGTTGTCATACGAAGAATTGAGCATAACTTTTACCGACAGTGTCCGTTTTAGGCCCATAAGTACTTTTTGAAAATGTAGCGACCGGTTTGGATTGAACTCACCACTTCGTCGTAACGTTTGAGGGATTTTGACCATTTTTCGAAGAACGGGCACTTGCATATTTACAACGCTTGGATTGCCAGCCTTCGAAGAATTGAGCGTGACTTTTACAGACGATGTCCGTTTTGGGCCCATAAGTACTTTTTGAAAATGTAGCGACCGTTTTGGATTGAACTCACCACTTCGTGATGACGTATGAGGGATTTAAGCCATTTTTTGAAGAACGAGCACTTGCATATTTGGATTGTCGGCATACGAAGAACTGAGCGTAATTTTTGCAGATGGTGTCCGTTTTGGGCCCATAAGTACTCTTCGAAAATGGAGCGACCGTTTTGGATTGAACTCACTGCTTTGTGGTGACGTATGAGGGACTTAAGCCATTTTTTGAAGAACGAGCTCTTGCATATTTGGATTGTTGGCATACGAAGAATTGAGCGTAACGTTTGCAGACGGTGTCCGTTTTCGGCCCATAAGTACTGTTTGAAAATGTAGCGACCGTTTTTGATTGAACTCACCACTTCATCGTAACGTTTGAGGGATTTCGACCATTTTTCGAAGAACGGGCACTTGCATATTTACAACGCTTGGATTGCCGACGTTTGAAGAATTGAGCGTGACTTTTGTATACGGTGTTCGTTTTGGGCCCATAAGTACTTTTCGAAAATGTAGCGACCATTTTGGATTGAACTCACCGCTTCGTGATGATGTATGAGGTATTCAAGCCATTTTTCGAAGAACGAGCACTTGCATATTTGGATCGTCGGCACACGAAGAATTGAGCATAACTTTAGCAGACGGTGTCCATTTTAGGCCCATAAGTACTTTTTCGAAATGTAGCAAATGTTTTGGATTGAACTCACAACTTCATCGCGAAGTTTGAGGGATTTTGACCATTTTTTGAAGAACGAGAACTTGCATATTTACATCGCTTGGACTGTCGGCGTTCGAAGAATTGAGCGTGACTTTTGCCGACGGTATCCGTTTTGGGCCCATAAGTACCTTTCGAAAATGTGGCGACCGTTTTGGATTGAACTCATCACTTCGTCATGACGTATGAGGGATTTAAGCCATTTTTCAGAGAACGAGAACTCGAGTATTTGGATTGTCGGCATGCGAAGAGTTGAGCATAACTTTCGCAGACGGTGTCCGTTTTAGGCCCATAAGTACTTTTCGAAAATGTAGCGAAAATTTTGGATTGAACTTACAACTTCATCGTGACGTTTAAAGGATTTTGACCATTTTTTGAAGAAAGATCACTTGCATATTTACAACGCTTGGATTGCCGACGTTCAAAGAATTGAGCGTGATTTTTGCAGACGGTGTCCGTTTTGGCCCATAAGTACTTTTCAAAAATGTAGCGACCATTTTGGATTGAACTCACCGCTTCTTCATGACGTATGAGGGATTTAAACCATTTTTCGAAGAACGAGCACTTGCATATTTGGATCGTCGGCATACGAAGAATTGAGCCTAACTTTAGTAGACGGTGTCCGCTTTGGGCCCATAAGTACTTTTCGGAAATGTAGCGACCGTTTTGGATTGAACTCACAACTTCGTCGTGACATTTCAGGGATTTTGACCATTTTTTGAAGAACGAGTACTTGCATATTTACAAAGCTTGGATTGCTGACGTTCGAAGAATTGGACATGACTTTTGCAGACGGTGTCCGTTTCGGGCCCATAAGTACTTTTCTGAAATGTAGCGATCATTTTGGATTGAACTCACCGCTTCATCATGATGTATGATGGATTTTGGCCACTATTCGAAGAACAAGAACTTGCGTATTTAGATTGTCAGCATGCGAAGAATTGAGCGTAACTTTTGCAGACGATGTCCGTTTTGGGCCCATAAGTACTTTTCGAAAATGTAGCGACCGTTTTGGATTGAACTCACAACTTTGCCGTGACGTTTGCGAGATTTCGATCATTTTTTGAAGAATGAGCACCTGCATATTTACATCGCTTCGATTGCCGGCGTTCGAAGAATTGAGCGTGACTTTTGCAGACGGTGTCCATTTTGGGCCCATAAGTACTTTTCGAAAATGTAACGACCATTGCTGATTGAACTGACCGCTTCGTCATGACGTATGAGGGATTTAAGCCATTTTTTGAAGAAGGGAGCACTTGTGTATTTGGATTGTCGGCATGCAAAGAATTGAGCTGACTTTTGCAGATGGTGTCCGTTTTGGGCCCATAAGTACTTTTCGGAAATGTAGCGACCGTTTTGGATTGAACTCACTGCTTCGTGATGACGTATAAGGGAATTAAGCCATTTTTTAAAGAACAAGCACTTGCATATTTGGATTGTCGGCATACGAAGAATTGAGCGTAACTTTTGCAGACGGTGTCCGTTTTGGGCCCATAATTACTTTTCGAAAATGTAGCGATCGTTTTGGACTGAACTCACCGATTCATGATGACGTATGAGGGATTTAAGCCATTTTTTGAAGAACGAGTACTTGCGTATTTGGATTGTCGGCATGCGAAGAATAGAGCGTAACTTTCGCAGACGGTGTCCGTTTTGGGCCCATACGTACTTTTCGAAAATATAGCGACCGTTTTGGATTGAACTCATCGCTTCATCATGATGTATGAGGGATTTAAGCCATTTTTAAGAATGAGCACTTGCGTATTTGAATTGTCAGCTTGCAATGAATTGAGTGTAACTTTTGCAGACGGTGTCCGTTTTGGGCCCATACGTACTTTGTGGAAATGTAGCGACCATTTTGGATTGAACTCACCACTTCATCATGATGTATGAGGGATTTAAGCCATTTTTAAGAATGAGCACTTGCGTATTTGGATTGTCAGCTTGCAATGAATTGAGCATAACTTTTGCAGACGGTGTCCGTTTTGGGCCCATAAGTACTTTTCGGAAATGAAGGCGACCGTTTTGGATTGAACTCACCACTTCGTGATGACGTATGAGGGACTTAAGCCATTTTTCAAAGAACGAGCACTTCCGTATTTGGATCGTCGGCATACGAAGAATTGGGCGGAACTTTTGTAGACGATGTCCATTTTGGGCCCATAAGTACTTTTCGGAAATGTGGCGACCATTTTGGATTGAACTCACAACTTCATCGTGACATTTCAAGGATTTCGACCATTTTTCGAAGAATGAGCACTTGCATATAAACAAAGCTTGGATTGCCGACGTTCGAAGAATTGGGCATGACTTTTGCAAACGGTGTCCGTTTTGGGCCCATAAGTACTTTTCAAAAATGTAGCAATTGTTTTGGATTGAACTCACCACTTCGTCATGACGTATGATGGATTGCGGCCATTATTCGAAGAACGAGAACTTGTGTATTTGGATTGTCGGCATGTGAAGAATTGAGTGTAACTTTTGCAAACGATATCCGTTTTGGGCCCATAAGTACTTTTCGGAAATGTAGCGACCGTTTTGGATTGAACTCACAACTTCATCGTGATGTTTGAGGGATTTCGACCATTTTTTGAAGAACAAGCACTTGCATATTTACAACGCTTGGATTGCTGGCGTTCGAAGAATTGAGCGTGACTTTTGCAGACGATGTCCGTTTTGGGCCCATAAGTACTTTTCGGAAATTTAACGACCGTTTTGGATTGAACTCACCACTTCGTGGCGACGTGTGAGGGACTTAAGCCATTTTTTGAAGAACGAGCACCTGCATATTTGGATTGTCGGCATACGAAGAATTGAGCGTAACTTTTGCAGACGGTGTCCGTTTTGGGCCCGTGGCGACGTGTGAGGGACTTAAGCCATTTTTTGAAGAACGAGCACCTGCATATTTGGATTGTCGGCATACGAAGAATTGAGCGTAACTTTTGCAGACGGTGTCCGTTTTGGGCCCATAAGTACTTTTCGAAAATGTAGCGACCGTTTTGGATTGAACTCAAAACTTCATCGTGATGTTTTAGGGATTTTGACCATTTTTCGAATAACGAGCACTTGCATATTTGCAACGCTTGGATTGCGGGCGTTCGAAGAATTGAGCATGACTTTTGCAGACGGTGTCCGTTTTGGTCCCATAAGTACTTTTCGAAAATGCAGCGACCGTTTTGGATTGAACTCGCCGCTTCATGATGACGTATGAGGGATTTAAGCCATTTTTCGAAGAACGAGCACTTGCATATTTGGATTGTCGGCATACGAAGAATTGGGCGTAACTTTTGTAGACGATGTCCGTTTTGGGCCCATAAGTACTTTTCGGAAATGTAGCGACCGTTTTGGATTGAACTCACCGATTCGTGATGACGTATGAGGGATTTAAGCCATTTTTTGAAGAACGAGCACTTTGGTATTTGGATTGTCGGCATGTGAAGAATAGAGCGTAACTTTCACAGACTGTGTCCGTTTTGGGCCCATAAGTACTTTTTGGAAATGTAGCGACTGTTTTGGATTGAACTCACAGCTTCATCATGATGTATGAGGGATTTAAGCCATTTTTAAGAATGAGCACTTGCGCATTTGGATTGTCAGCTTGCAATGAATTGAGCGTAACTTTTGCAGACGGTGTCCGTTTTGGGCCCATTAGTACTTTTCGAAATTGTAGTGAGCATTTTGGATTGAACTCACCACTTCGTCGAGATGTTTGAGGGATTTTGACAATTTTTCGAAGAACGAGCACTTGCATATTTTCAACGCTTGGATTGTTGGCGTTCGAAGAATTGAGCGTGTCCTTTGCAAACGGTGTCGGTTTTGGGTCCATAAGTACTTTTCGAAAATGTAGCGACCATTTTGGATTGAACTTAAAACTTCGTCGTGATGTTTTAGGGACTTCGACTATTTTTCGAATAACGAGCACTTGCATATTTACAACGCTTGGATTACGGGCGTTCGAAGAATTGAGCATGACTTTTGCAGACGGTGTCCGTTTTGGGCCCATAAGTACTTTTCGGAAATGTAGCGAACGTTTTGGATTGAACTCGCCGCTTTGTGATGACATATGGGGGATTTAAGCCATTTGTCGAAGAACGAGCACTTGCACATTTGGATTGTCAGCATGCGAAGAATTGAGCGTAACTTTTGCAGACGGTGTCCATTTTGGGCCCATAAGTACTTTTCCGAAATGTGGCAAGCGTTTTGGATTGAACCCACAACTTCGTTGTGACGTTTGAAGGATTTCGACCATTTTTCGAAGATCGAGTACTTGCATATTTAAAATGCTTGCATAGCCGACGTTCGAAGAATTGAGCGTGACTTTTACAGACGGTGTCCGTTTTGGGCCCATAAGCACCTTTCGAAAATGTGGCGACCATTTTGGATTGAAGTCACCATTTTGTCATGACGTATGAGGGATTTAAGCCATTTTTCGAACGATGAGCACTTACGTATTTGGATTGTCGGCACGCGAAGAATTGAGGGTAACTTTTGCAGACGGTGTCCCTTTTAGACCCATAAGTACTTTTCGAAAATGTAGCGACCGTTTTGGATTGAACTCACAACTTCTTCACCACGTTTGATTGATTTCGGCCACTTTTCGAAGAATGAGCACTTGCATATTTACAACGCTTGGATTGCCGACGTTCGAAGAATTGAGCGTGACTTTTGCAGACGGTGTCCGTTTTGGGCCCATAAGTACTTTCCAGAAATTTAGCGACCATTTTGGATTGAACTCACCGATTCGTCGTGACGTATGATGGATTTTGGCCATTATTTGAAGAACGAGCACTTGCATATTTGGATGGTCGGCATGCGAAGAATTGAGCGTAACTTTTGGAGACGATATCCGTTTTGGGCCCATAAGTACTTTTCGAAAATGTAGCGACCGTTTTGGATTGAACTCAAAACTTCATCGTGATGTTTTAGGGATTTTGACCATTTTTCGAATAACGAGCACTTGCATATTTGTAACGCTTGGATTGCGGGCGTTCGAAGAATTGAGCGTGACTTTTGCAGACGGTGTCCGTTTTGGTCCCATAAGTACTTTTCAGAAATGTAGCGACCGTTTTGGATTGAACTCGCCGCTTCGTGATGACGTATGAGGGATTTAAGCCATTTTTCGAAGAACGAGCACTTGCATATTTGGATTGTCGGTATACGAAGAATTGAGCGTAACTTTTGGAGACGGTGTCCGTTTTGGGCCCATAAGTACTTTTCGGAAATGTAGCGACCGTTTTGGATTGAACTCACCGATTCGTGATGACGTATGAGGGATTTAAGCCATTTTTTGAAGAACGAGCACTTGGGTATTTGGATTGTCGGCATGTGAAGAATAGAGCGTAACTTTCACAGACTGTGTCCGTTTTGGGCCCATAAGTACTTTTCGGAAATGTAGCGACTGTTTTGGATTGAACTCACAGCTTCATCATGATGTATGAGGGATTTAAGCCATTTTTAAGAATGAGCACTTTCGTATTTGGATTGTCAGCTTGCAATGAATTGAGCGTAACTTTTGCAGACGGTGTCCGTTTTGGGCCCATTAGTACTTTTCGGAATTGTAGTGAGCATTTTGGATTGAACTCACCACTTCGTTGAGATGTTTGAGGGATTTTGACAATTTTTCGAAGAACGAGCACTTGCATATTTTCAACGCTTGGATTGTTGGCGTTCGAAGAATTGAGAGTGACCTTTGCAAACGGTGTCGGTTTTGGGTCCAAAAGTACTTTTCGAAAATGTAGCGACCATTTTGGATTGAACTTAAAACTTCGTCGTGATGTTTTAGGGACTTCGACCATTTTTCGAATAACGAGCACTTGCATATTTACAACGCTTGGATTGCGGGCGTTCGATGAATTGAGCATGACTTTTGCAGACGGTGTCTGTTTTGGGCCCATAAGTACTTTTCGGAAATGTTGCGACCGTTTTGGATTGAACTCGCCGCTTTGTGATGACATATGGGGGATTTAAGCCATTTTTCGAAGAACGAGCACTTGAACATTTGGATTGTCAGCATGCGAAGAATTGAGCGTAACTTTTGCAGACGGTGTCCATTTTGGGCCCATAAGTACTTTTCCGAAATGTGGCAAGCGTTTTGGATTGAACCCACAACTTCGTTGTGACGTTTGAGGGATTACGACCATTTTTTGAAGACCGAGTACTTGCATATTTAAAATGCTTGGATAGCCGACGTTCGAAGAATTGAGCGTGACTTTTGTAGACGGTGTTCGTTTTGGGCCCATAAGCACCTTTCGAAAATGTGGCGACCATTTTGGATTGAACTCACCATTTTGTCATGATGTATGAGGGATTTAAGCCATTTTTCGAACGATGAGCACTTGCGTATTTGGATTGTCGGCATGCGAAGAATTGAGGGTAACTTTTGCAGACGGTGTCCCTTTTTGACCCATAAGTACTTTTCGAAAATGTAGCGACCGTTTTGGATTGAACTCACAACTTCTTCACCACGTTTGATTGATTTCGGCCATTTTTCGAAGTATGAGCACTTGCATATTTACAACGCTTGGATTGCCGACGTTCGAAGAATTGAGCGTGACTTTTGCAGACGGTGACCGTTTTGGGCCCATAAGTACTTTCCAGAAATGTAGCGACCATTTTGGATTGAACTCACCGATTCGTCGTGACGTATGATGGATTTTGGCCATTATTTGAAGAACGAGCACTTGCATATTTGGATGGTCGGCATGCGAAGAATTGAGCGTAACTTTTGCAGACGATATCCGTTTTGGGCTCGTAAGTACTTTTCCAAAATGTAGCAAGCGTTTTGGATTGAACTCAAAACTTCGTCGGGACGTTTGAGGGATTTTGACCATTTTTTGAAGAACGAGAACTTGCATATTTACAACGCTAGGATTGCCGGCGTTCGAAGAATTGAGCGTGACTATTGCAGACGGTGTCCGTTTTGGGGCCATAAGTACTTTTCCAAAATGTAGCAAGCGTTTTGGATTGAACTCAAAACTTCGTCACGACGTTTGAGGGATTTCGACCATTTTTTGAAGAACGAGAACTTGCATATTTACAATGCTATGATTGCCGGAGTTCGAAGAATTGAGCGTGACTTTGGTAGACGGTGTCCGTTTTGGGCCCATTTGTACCTTTCGAAAATATGGCGACCGTTTTGGATTCAACTCACCACTTCGTCATGATGTATGAGGGATTTAAGCCATTTTTTGAAGAATGAGCACTCGCGTATTTGGATTGTCGGCATGCGAAGAATTGAGCGTAACTTTCGCAGACGGTGTCCGTTTTAGGCCCATAAGTACTTTTCGAAAATGTAGCAACCGTTTTGAATTGAACTCACAACTTCATCGTGACGTTTAAGGGATTTCGACTATTTTTTGAAGAATGAGCACTTGCATATTTACAACGCTTGGATTGCCAGCGTTCGAAGAATTGAGCGTGACTTTTGTAGACGGTCTCCGTTTTGGGCCCATAAGTACTTTTCGAAAATGTAGCGATCGTTTTGAATTGAACTCACCGCTTTGTCATGACGTATGATGGATAGCGGTAATTATTCGAAGAACGAGAACTTGTGTATTTGGATTGTCCGCATACGAAGAATTGAGCATAAATTTTACAGACAGTGTCCGTTTTGGGCCCATAAGTACTTTTCGGAAATGGAGCGACCGTTTTGGATTGAACTCACCGCTTCGTGGTGACGTATGAGGGACTTAAGCCATTTTTTGGAGATCGAGCTCTTGCATATTTGGATTGTTGGCATACGAAGAATTTAGCGCAACTTTTGCAGACGGTCTCCGTTTTGGGCCCATAAGTACTTTTTGAAAATGTAGTGACCGTTTTTTATTGAACTCACCCCTTCGTCATAACATTTGAGGGATTTCAACCACTTTTTGAAGAACGGGCACTTGCATATTTACAATGCTTGAATTGCCGGCGTTCGAAGAATTGAGCGTAACTTTTGCAGACGGTGTCCGTTTTGGGCCCATAAGTTCTTTTTCGAAATGTAGCGACCGTTTTGGAATGAACTCACTGCTTCGTGATGACATATGAGGGATTTAAGACATTTTTTGAAGAATGAGCACTTGCGTACTTGGATTGTCGGCAAACGAACAATTGAGCGTAACTTTCACAGACGGTGTCCATTTTGGGCCCATAAGTACTTTTCGAAAACGGAGCGACCGTTTTGGATTGAACTCACCGCTTCATGGTGACATATGAGGGACTTAAGCCATTTTTTGAAGAACGAGCTCTAGCATATTTGGATTGTTGGCATACGAAGAATTGAGCGTTACTTTTGCAGACGGTGTCCGTTTTGGGCCCGTAAGTACTTTTTGAAAATGTAGCAACCATTTTGGATTGAACTCACCGATTCGTGATGACGTAAGAGGGATTTAAGCCATTTTTCGAAGAATGAGCACTTGCGTACTTGGATTGTCGGCATGTGAAGAATTGAGCGTAACTTTCGCAGACGGTGTCCATTTTGGGCCCATAAGTACTTTTCGAAAATGGAGCGACCGTTTTGGATTGAACTCACCGCTTCATGGTGACGTATGAGGGACTTAAGCCATTTTTCGAAGAACGAGCTCTAGCATATTTGGATTGTTGGCATACGAAGAATGGAGCGTTACTTTTGCAGACGGTGTCCGTTTTGGGCCCATAAGTACTTTTTGAAAATGTAGCGACCAATTTTGGTTGAAATCACCACTTCGTCGTAACGTTTGAGGGATTTCGACCTTTTTTTGAAGAATCGGCACTTGCATATTTACAACGCTTGGATTGCCGGCGTTGGAAGAATTGAGCGTGACTTTTGTAGACGGTGTCCGTTTTGGGCCCAAAAGTACTTTTCGGAAATGTAGCTATCGTTTGGAATTGAACTCACCGCTTTGTCATGACGTATGACGGATGGCAGCAATTATTCGAAGAACGAGAACTTGTGTATTTGGATTGTCCGCATGCTAAGAATTGAGCGTAACTATTGCAGAGGATGTCCGTTTTGGGCCCATAAGTACTTTTCGGAAATGTAGTGACCATTTTGGATTGAACTCACAACTTCGTCGTGACGTTTGAGGGATTTTGACAATTTTTTGAAGAACGAGCAATTGCATATTTTCAATGCTTGGATTGCTAGTGTTCGAAGAATTGAGCGTGACTTTTGCAAACGGTGTCGGTTTTGGGCCCATAAGTACTTTTCGAAAATGTAGCGACCGTTTGGGATTGAACTCAAAACTTCATCGTGATGTTTTAGGGATTTCGACCATTTTTCGAATAACGAGCACTTGCATATTTACAACGCTTGGATTGCGGGCGCTCGAAGAATTGAGCATGATTTTTGCAGACGGTGTCCGTTTTGGGCCCATAAGTACTTTTCGAAAATGTAGCGACCATTGCTGATTGAACTGACCGTTTTGTCATGACGTATGAGGGATTTAAGTCATTTTTTGAAGAAGGGAGCACTTGTGTATTGGGATTGTCGGCATGCAAAGAATTGAGCTGACTTTTGCAGACGGTGTCCGTTTTAGGCCCATAAGTACTTTTTCGAAATGTAGCAAGCATTTTGGATTGAACCCACAACTTCGTTGTGACGTTTGAGGGATTTCGAACATTTTTTGAAGACCGAGTACTTGCATATTTAAAATGCTTGGATAGCCGACGTTCGAAGAATTGAGCGTGACTTTTGCAGACGGTGTCCGTTTTGGGCCCATAAGCTCCTTTCGAAAATGTGGCGACCATTTTGGATTGAACTCACCACTTTGTCATGACGTATGAGGGATTTAAGCCATTTTTCGAACGACGAGCACTTGCGTATTTGGATTGTCGGCATGCGAAGAATTGAGGGTAACTTTTGCAGACAGTGTCCGTTTAAGGCCCATAAGTACTTTTCGAAAATGTAGCGACCGTTTTGGATTGAACTCACAACTTCTTCACCACATTTGATTGATTTCGGCCATTTTTCAAAGAATGAGCACTTGCATATTTACAACGCTTGGATTGCCGATGTTCGAAGAATTGAGCGTGACTTTTGCAGACGGTGTCCGTTTTGAGCCCATAAGTACTTTCCAGAAATGTAGCGACCGTTTTGGATTGAACTCACCGATTCGTCGTGACGTATGATGGAGTTTGGCCATTATTTGAAGAACGAGCACTTGCATATTTGGATGGTCGGCATGCGAAGAATTGAGCGTAACTTTTGCAAACGATATCCGTTTTGGGCCCATAAGTACTTTTCGGAAATGTAGCGACCATTTTGGATTGAACTCGCAACTTCGTCATGACGTTTGAGAGATTTCGACCATTTTTCGAAGAATGAGCACTTGCATATTTACAACGCTTGGATTGCGGGCGTTCGAAGAATTGAGCGTGACTTTTGCAGGCGGCGTTCGTTTTGCTCCCATAAGTACTTTAAAAAAATGTAGCGACCGTTTTGGATTGAACTCACCGCTTCATCATGATGTATGAAGAAATTAAGCAATTTTTTGAAGAACGAGCACTTGCGTATTTGGATTGTCGGCATGCGAAGAATTGAGCGTAACTTTTGCAGACGGTAACCGTTTTGGGCCCATAAGTACTTTTCCAAAATATAGCAAGCGTTTTGGATTGAACTCAAAACTTCGTCGCGACGTTTGAGGGATTTCGACCATTTTTTGAAGAACGAGAACTTGCATATTTACAACGCTAGGATTGTCGGCGTTTGAAGAATTGAGCGTGACTTTTGCCGACGGTGTCCGTTATGGGGCCATAAGTACTTTTCCAAAATGTAGCAAGCGTTTTGGATTGAACTCAAAACTTCATCGCGACGTTTGAGGGATTTCGACCACTTTTTGAAGAACGAGAACTTGCATATTTACAAGGCTAGGATTGCCGGCGTTCGAAGAATTGAGTGTGACTTTTGCAGACGGTGTCCGTTTTGGGCCCATTTGTACCTTTCAAAAATATGGCGACCGTTTTGGATTGAACTCACCACTTCGTCATGATGTATGAGGGATTTAAGCCATTTTTCGAAGAATGAGCACTGCGTATTTGGATTGTCGGCATGCGAAGAATTGAGCGTAACTTTCGCAGACGGTGTCCGTTTTAGGCCCATAAGTATTTTTCAAAAATGTAGCGACCGTTTTGGATTGAACTCACAACTTCGTCGTGACGTTTAAGGGATTTCGACCATTTTTTGAAGAATGAGCACTTGCATATTTACAACGCTTGGATTGTCGGCGTTTGAAGAATTGAGCGTGACTTTTGTAGACGGTGTCCGTTTTGGGCCCATAAGTACTTTTCGAAAATGTAGCGATCGTTTTGAATTGAACTCACCGCTTCGTCATGACGTATGACGGATAGCGACAATTATTTGAAGAACGAGAACTTGTGTATTTGGATTGTCCGCATGCGAAGAATTGAGCGTAACTTTTGCAGACGATGTCCGTTTTGGGCCCATAAGTACTTTTCGGAAATGTAGCGACCGTTTTGGATTGAACTCACAACTTCTTCGTGATGTTTGAGGGATTACGACCATTTTTTGAAGAACGAGCATTTGCATGTTTACAACGCTTGGATTGTCGGCATACGAAGAATTGAGCGTAACTTTTGCAGACGGTGTCCGTTTTGGCCTAATAAGTACTTTTCGGAAATGTAGCGACAGTTTTGGATTGAACTCACCGATTCGTGATGACGTATGAGGGATTTAAGCCATTTTTCGAAGAACGAGCACTTACGTATTTGGATTGTCGGCATGCGAAGAATTGAGCGTAACTTTTGCAGACGGTGTCCGTTTTGGGCCCATAAGTACTTTTTGAAAATGTAGCGACCGTTTTTGATTGAACTCACCACTTCGTCGAAACGTTTGAGGGATTTTGACCATTTTTTGAAGGACGGGCACTTGCATATTTACAACGCTTGGATTGCCGGCGTTCGAAGAATTAAGCGTGACTTTTTGCAGACGGTGTCCATTTTGGGCCCATAAATACTTTTCGAAAATGTAGCGACCGTTTTGGATTGAACTCACCGCTTCGTGATGACGTATGAGGGATTTAAGCCATTTTTGGAAGAACGAGCACTGGCATATTCGGATTGTCGGCATACGAAGAATTGAGCGAAACTTTTGCAGACGGTGTCCGTTTTGGGCCAATAAGTACTTTTCGAAAATGTAGCGACCGTTTTGGATTGAACTCACCGATTCGTGATGACGTATTCGGGATTTAGCCCATTTTTTGAAGAACGAGAACTTGCGTCTATGGATGGTCGGCATGCGAAGAATTGAGCGTAACTTTTGCAGATGGTGTCCGCTTTGGGCCCATAAGTACTTTTTGAAAATGTAGCGACCGTTTTTTATTGAACTCACCACTTCATCGTGACGTATGAGGGATTTCGGCCATTTTTGGAAGAATGAGCACTTGCGTATTTGCAACGCTTGGATTTTCGGCGTTCAAAGAATTGAGCGTGACTTTTGCAGACGGTGTCTGTTTTGGGTCCATTAGTACTTTTCAAAAACGTAGCGACCGTTTTGGATTGAACTCACCACTTCGTGATGACGTATGAGGGATTTAAGCCATTTTTTGAAGAACGAGCACCTGCATATTTGGATTGTCGGCATACGAAGAATTGAGCATAAATTTTACAGATGGTGTCCATTTTGGGCCCATAAGTACTTTTCGGAAAGTGAGCGACCGTTTTGGATTGAACTCACCGCTTCGTGGTGACATATGAGGGACTTAAGCCATTTTTCGAAGATCGAGCTCTTGCATATTTGGATTGTTGGCATACGAAGAATTTAGCGCAACTTTTGCAGACGGTCTCCGTTTTGGGCCCATAAGTACTTTTCAGAAATGGAGCGACCGTTTTGGATTGAACTCACCGCTTCATGGTGACATATGAGGGACTTAAGCCATTTTTCGAAGAACGAGCTCTAGCATATTTGGATTGTTGGCATATGAAGAATTGAGCGTTACTTTTACAGACGGTGTCCGTTTTGGGCCCATAAGTACTTTTTGAAAATGTAGCGACCATTTTGGATTGAACTCACCGATTCGTGATGACGTAAGAGGGATTTTAGCCATTTTTCGAAGAATGAGCACTTGCGTACTTGGATTGTCGGCATGTGAAGAATTGAGCGTAACTTTCGCAGACGGTGTCCGTTTTGGGCCCATAAGTACTTTTCGGAAATGGAGCGACCGTTTTGGATTGAACTCACCGCTTCATGGCGATGTATGAGGGACTTAAGCCATTTTTTGAAGAACGAGCTCTAGCATATTTGGATTGTTGGCATACGAAGAATGGAGCGTTACTTTTGCAGACGGTGTCCGTTTTGGGCCCATAAGTACTTTTTGAAAATGTAGCGACCATTTTTGGTTGAAATCACCACTTCGTCATAACGTTTGAGGGATTTTGACCACTTTTTGAAGAACCGGCACTTGCATATTTACAACGCTTGGATTGCCGATGTTGGAAGAATTGAGCATGACTTTTACAGACGGTGTCCGTTTTGGGCCCATAAGTACATTTCGGAAAAGGAGCGACCGTTTTGGATTGAACTCACCGCTTCGTGGTGACGTATGAGGGACTTAAGCCATTTTTTGGCGATGGAGCTCTTTCATATTTGGATTGTTGGCATACGAAGAATTGAGCGCAACTTTTGCAGACGGTCTCCATTTTGGGCCCATAAGTACTTTTTGAAAATGTAGTGACCGTTTTTTATTGAACTCACCCCTTCATCATAACGTTTGAGGGATTTCGACCACTTTTCGAAGAACGGGCACTTGCATATTTACAATGCTTGAATTGCCGACGTTCGAAGAATTGAGCGTGACTTTTGCAGACGGTGTCCGTTTTGGGCCCATAAGTTCTTTTCCGAAATGTAGCGACCGTTTTGGATTGAACTCACCGCTTCGTGATGACGTATGAGGGATTTAAGACATTTTTTGAAGAATGAGCACTTGCGTACTTGGATTGTCGGCATGCGAACAATTGAGCGTAACTTTCGCAGACGGTGTCCGTTTTGGGCCCATAAGTACTTTTCGGAAATGGAGCGACCGTTTTGGATTGAACTCACCGCTTCATGGTGACATATGAGGGACTTAAGCCATTTTTCAGAGAACGAGCTCTAGCATATTTGGATTGTTGGCATACGAAGAATTGAGCGTTACTTTTGCAAACGGTGTCCGTTTTGGGCCCATAAGTACTTTTTGAAAATGTAGCGACCATTTCGGATTGAACTCACCGATTCGTGATGACGTAAGAGGGATTTAAGCCATTTTTCGAAGAATGAGCACTTGCGTACTTGGATTGTCGGCATGTGAAGAATTGAGCATAACTTTCGCAGACGGTGTCCGTTTTGGGCCCATAAGTACTTTTCGAAAATGGAGCGACCGTTTTGGATTGAACTCACCGCTTCATGGTGACGTATGAGGGACTTAAGCCATTTTTCGAAGAACGAGCTCTAGCATATTTGGATTGTTGGCATACGAAGAATGGAGCGTTACTTTTGCAGACGGTGTCCGTTTTGGGCCCATAAGTACTTTTTGAAAATGTAGCGACCATTTTTGGTTGAAATCACCACTTCGTCGTAACGTTTGAGGGATTTTGACCATTTTTTGAAGAACCGGCACTTGCATATTTACAACGCTTGGATTGCCGACGTTGGAAGAATTGGGTGTGACTTATGTAGACGGTGTCCGTTTTGGGCCCATAAGTACTTTTCGGAAATGTAGCGATCGTTTTGAATTGAACTCACCGCTTCATCATGACGTATGACGAATAGAGATAATTATTCGAAGAATGAGAACTTGTGTGTTTGGATTGTCCGCATGCGAGGAATTGAGCGTAACTTTTACAGACGATGTCCGTTTTGGGCCTATAAGTACTTTTCGAAAATGTAGTGATCATTTTAGATTGAACTCACAACTTCGTCGTGACGTTTGAGGGATTTTGACTATTTTTTGAAGAATGAGCACTTGCATATTTACAACGCTTGGATTGCCGGCGTTCGAAGAATTGAGCGTGACTTTTGCAGACGATGTCCGTTTTGGGCCCATAAGTACTTTTCGGAAATGTAGCGACCGTTTTGGATTGAACTCACCGCTTCGTGATGACGTATGAGGGACTTAAGCCATTTTTGAAGAACGAGCACTTGCATATTTGGATTGTCGGCATATGAAGAATTGAGCGTAACTTTTGCAGACGGTGTCCGTTTTGGGCCCATAAGTACTTTTCGAAAATGTAGCGTTCGTTTTGGATTGAACTCACAACTTCGTCGTGATGTTTGAGGGATTTCGACCATTTTTCGAAGAATGAGCACTTGCATATTAACAACGCTTGGATTGCGGGCGTTCGAAGAATTGAGCGTGACTTTTGCAGACGGTGTCCGTTTTGGGACCATAATTACTTTTTGGAAATGTAGCGACCGATTTGGATTGAACTCACCACTTCGTGATGACGTATGACGGATTTAAGCCATTTTTTGAAGAACGAGCTCTTGCATATTTGGATTGTCGGCATTCGAAGAATTGAGCATAATTTTTGCAGACGGTGTCCGTTTTGTGCCCATAAGTACTTTTCGAAAATGTAGCGACCGTTTTGGATTGAATTCCCCAGTTCGTGGTGACGTATGAGGGATTTAAGCCATTTTTCGAAGAACGAGCTCTTGCATATTTAGATTTCTGGCATACGAAGAATTGAGCGTAACTTTTGCAGACGGTGTCCGTTTTGGGCCCATAAGTACTTTTTGAAAATATAGCGACCGTTTTTGATTGAACTACCACTTCGTCGTGACGTATGAGGGATTTTGACCATTTTTTGAAGAACGTGCAGCTGCATATTTGGATTGTCGGCATACGAAGAATTGAGCGTAACTTTTGCAGACGGTGTCCGTTTTGGGCCCATAAGTACTTTTTGAAAATATAGCGACCGTTTTTGATTGAACTACCACTTCGTCGTGACGTATGAGGGATTTCGGCCATTTTTCGAAGAATGAGCACTTGCGTATTTGCCACGCTTGGATTGCCAGCGTTCAAAGAATTGAGCGTGACTTTTGGAGACGGTGTCCGTTTTGGGCCCATAAGCACTTTTCAAAAACGTAGCGACCGCTTTGGATTGAACTCACCGCTTCGTCATGACATATGAGGGATTTAAGCCATTTTTTGAAGAACGAGCAACTGCATATTTGGATTGTCGGCATACGAAGAATTGAGCGTAACTTTTGCAGACGGTGTCCGTTTTGGGCCCATAAGTACTTTTGGGAAATGTAGCGACCGTTTTGGATTGAACTCATAACTTCATTGTGACATATGACGGATTTTGGCCATTTTTTGAAGAACGAGCACTTGCATATTTGCAACACTTGGATTGCCGGCGTTCGAAGAATTGAGCGTGACTTTTGCAGACGGTGTCCGTTTTGGGCCCATAAGTACCTTTCCAAAATGTAGCGACCGTTTTGGATTGAACTCACTACTTCATCATGACGTATGAGGGATTTGGGCCATTTTTCGAAGAACGAGCACTTGCATACTTGGATTGTCGGCATGCGAAGAATTGAGCGTAACTTTTGCCGACGGTGTCCGTTTTGTGCCCATAAGTACTTTTCGGAAATGTAGCGACCGTTTTGGATTGAACTCACGACTTCGTCATGATGGTTGAGGGATTTCAACCATTTTTTGAAGAACGAGCACTTACATATTTGCAACGCTTGGATTGGCGATGTCCGAAGAATTGAGCGTGACTTTTGCAGATGGTGTCCTTTTTGGACCCGTAAGTACTTTTAGGAAATGTAGCGACCATTTTGGATTGAACTCACCGCTTCGTCATGACATATGAGGGATTTAAGCCATTTTTCAAAGAACGAGCACTTGCATATTTGGATTGTCGGCATATGAAGAATTGAACGTAACTTTTGCAGACGGTGTCCGTTTTGGGCCCATAAGTACTTTTGGGAAATGTAGCGACCGTTTTGGATTAAACTCGTAACTTCATCATGACGTTTGAGGGATTTGACCATTTTTCAAAAAATGAGCACTTGTATATTTACAACGCTTGGATTGTCGACGTTCGAAGAATTGAGCGTGACTTTTGCCGACGGTGTCCGTTCTGGGCCCATAAGTACTTTTCAAAAATGTAGCAACCGTTTTGGATTGACCTCACCGCTTCGTGATGATGTATGATGGATTTAAGCGATTTTTTGAAGAACGAGCACTTGCGTGTTTGGATTGTCGGCATGCGAAGAATTGAGCGTAACTTTTACAGATGGTGTCCGTTTTGGGCCCATAAGTACTTTTCGGAAATGTAGCGACCATTTTGGATTGAACTCACGACTTCATCATGATGTTTGAGGGATTTTGACCATTTTTGGAAGAACGAGCACTTACATATTTCCAACGCTTGGATTGGCGATGTCCGAAGAATTGAGCGTGACTTTTGCAGATGGTGTCCTTTTTGGACCCGTAAGTACTTTTAGGAAATGTAGCGACCATTTTGGATTGAACTCACCGCTTCGTCATGACATATTAGGGATTTAAGCCATTTTTCAAAGAATGAGCACTTGCATATTTGGATTGTCGGCATACGAAGAATTGAGCGTAACTTTTGCAGATGGTGTCCGTTTTGGGCCCATAAGTACTTTTGGGAAATGTAGCGACCGTTTTGGATTGAACTCACAACTTCATCGTGGCGTTTGATGGATTTTTACCATTTTTTGAAGAACAAGCACTTGCATATTTGTAACTCTTGGATTGGCGGCGTTCGAAGAATTGAGCGTCACTTTTACGGATGGTGTCCGTTTTGGAACCACAAGTACTTTTAGGAAATGTAGCGACCGTTTTGTATTGAACTCACCGCTTCATCATGACGTAAGAGGGATTTAAGCCATTTTTTGAAGAACGAGCACTCGCATATTTGGATTGTCGGCATACAAAGAATTGAGCGTAACTTTTGAAGACGGTGTCTGTTTTGGGCCCATAAGTACTTTTCAGAAATATAGCGACCGTTTTGGATTGAACTCATCGCTTCGTCATGACGTATGAGGGATTTAAGCCATTTTTTGAAGAATGAGCACTTGCATATTTGGATTGTCGGCATACGAAGAATTGAGCGTAACTTTTGCAGACGGTGTCAGTTTTGGGCCCATAAGTACTTTTCGAAAATGTAGCGACAGTTTTGGATTGAACTCATCGATTCGTGATGACGTATGAGGGATTTAAGCCATTTTATGAAGAATGAGCACTTCCGTATTTGGATTTTCGGTATGCGAAGAATTGAGCGTAACTTTCGCAGACGGTGTCCGTTTTGGGCCTGTAAGTACTTTTCGGAAATGGAGCGACCGTTTTGGATTGAACTCACCGCTTCGTGGTGATGTATGAGGGACTTAAGCCATATTTCGAAGAATGAGCTCTTGCATATTTGGAATGTTGGCATACGAAGAATTGAGCGTAACTTTTGCAGACGGTGTCCGTTTTGGGCCCATAAGTACTATTTGAAAATGTAGCGACCGTTTTTGATTGAACTCACCACTTCATCGTAACGTTTGAGGGATTTCGACCATTTTTTGAAGAACGGGCACTTGAATATTTACAATGCTTGGATTGCCGGCGTTCGAAGAATTGAGTGTGACTTTTGAAGACGGTGTCCGTTTTGGGCACATAAGTACTTTTCAGAAATGTAACGACCGTTTTGGATTGAACTCATCGCTTCGTCATGACGTATGAGGGATTTAAGCCATTTTTTGAAGAATGAGCACTTGCATATTTGGATTGTAGGCATACGAAGAATTGAGCGTAACTTTTACTGACGGTGGCCGTTTTGGGCCCATAAGTACTTTTCGAAAATGTAGCGACCGTTTTGGATTGAACTCACCGATTCGTGATGACGTATGAGGGATTTCAGCCATTTTTCGAAGAATGAGCACTTGCAGATGGTGTCCTTTTTAGACCCATAAGTACTTTTAGGAAATGTAGCGACCGTTTTGGATTGAACTCACCACTTCGTCATGACATATGAGGGATTTAAGCCATTTTTCAAAGAACGAGCACTTGCATATTTGGATTGCCGGCATGCGAAGAATTGAGCGTAACTTTTGCAGACGGTGTCCGTTTTGGGCCCATAAGTACTTTTCGAAAATGTATCGACCGTTTTGGATTAAAGTCACCACTTCGTCATGACATTTGAGGTATTTCGGCCATTTTTTGAAGAATGAGCACATGCATATTTGCAACGCTTGGATTGGCGATGTTCGAAAAATTGAGCGTGACTTTTGCAGATGGCGTCTGTTTTGGACCCATAAGAACTTTAGGAAATGTAGCGACCGTTTTAGATTGAACTCACCGCTTCATCTTGACATATGAGGGATTTAAGCCATTTTTCAAAGAACGAGCACTTGCATATTTGGATTGCCGGCATGCGAAGAATTGAGCGTAACTTTTGCAGACGGTGTCCGTTTTTGGCCCATAAGTACTTTTCAGAAATGTAGCGACCATTTTGGATCGAACTCACCATTTTATTGTGACGTATGAGGGATTTGGGTCATTTTTTGAAGAACGAGCACTTGCATATTTGCAACGCTTGGATTGCTGGCGTTCGAAGAATTCAGCTTGACTTTTGTAGGCGGTATCCGTTTTGGGCCCATAAGTACTTTTCGGAAATGTAGCGACCGCTTTGGATTGAACTCACCACTTCGTCATGACGTACGAGGGATTTAAGCCATCATTCGAAAAATGAGCACTTGCATATTTGGATTGTCGGCATGCGAAGAATGGAGCGTAACTCTTACAGACGGTGTCCGTTTTGGGCCCATAAGTACTTTTCGGAAATGCAGCGACAGTTTTGGATTGAACTCACCAATTCATCGTGACGTATGAGGGATTTCGGCCATTTTTCGAAGAACGAGCACTTGCATATTTGCAACGCTTGGATTGTCGGCGTTCGAAGAATTGAGCGTGACTTTTGCAGGCGGTGTCCGTTTTGGGCCCATAAGTACTTTTCGAAAATGCAGCGACCCATTTAGATTGAACTCACCGCTTCATCAAGACATTCGAGGGATTTGGGCCATTTTTCGAAGAACGAGTACGTGCATATTTGCAACGTTTGGATTGTCGACGTTCGAAGAATTGAGCGTGACTTTTGCAGGCGGTGTCCGTTTTCGGTCCATAAGTACTTTTCGGAAATGTAGCGACCATTTTGGGCTGAACTAACAAATTCTTCATGACGTACGAGGTATTTTGCCACTTTTTGAACAATGAGCACTTTCATATTCGAAACGCTTGGATTGCCGGCGTTCGAAGAAATGAGCGTGACTTTTGCAGGCGGTGTCCGTTTTGGGCCCATAAGTACTTTTCGGAAATGTAGCGACCGTTTTGGATCGAACTCACAAATTCGTCGTGACGTATGAGGGATTTCTCCCATTTTTCGAAGAACGAGCACTTGCATATTTGGATTGTCGGCATGCGAAGAATTGAGCGTAACTTTTACATACGGCGTACGTTTTTTGCCCATAAGTACTTTTCAAAAATGTAGCGACCGTTTTGGATTCAACTCACCGCTTCGGCACGACGTATGAGGGATTTAAGCCATTTTTTGAAAAACAAGCACTTGCATATTTGGATTATCGGCATACGAAGAATTGAGAGTAACTTTTATAAACGGTGTCCGTTTTAGGCCCATAAGTACTTTTCGGAAATGTAACGACCGTTTTGGATTGAACTCATGACTTTGTCGTGACGTACGAGGGATTTAAGCCATTTTTCAAAAAACGAGCACTTGCACATTTGGATTGTCGGCATGCGAAGAATTGAGCGTAACTTTTATAAACAGGGTCCGTTTTGGGCCCATAAGTACTTTTCGGAAATGTAGCAACCGTTTTGGATTGAACTCACGACTTTGTCGTGACGTACGAGGGATTTGGGCCATTTCTCGAAGAACAAGCACTTGTATATTTGCAACGCTTGGATTGCCGACGTTCGAAGAATTGAGCGTAACTTTTGCAGGCGGTGTGCGTTTTGGGCCCGTAAGTACTTTTCGGAAATGTAGCGACCGTTTTGGATTGAACTCACCACTTCATCATGATATTTGAGGGATTTGGGTCATTTTTCGAAGAACAAGCACTTGCATATTCGCAACGGTTGGATTGTCGGCGTTCGAAGAATTGAGCGTGACTTTTGCAGGCGGCGGCCGTTTTGGGCCCATAAGTACATTTCGTAAATGTAGCGACCATTTTTGATTGAACTCACCGCTTTGTCATGATGTACGAGAGATTTAAGCCATTTTTTGAAAAACGAGTACTTGCATATTTGGATTGTCGGCATGCGAAGAATTGAGCGTAACTTTTATAGACGGTGTCCGTTTTGGGCCCACAAGTACTTTTCGAAAATGTAGCGACCGTTTTCGATTGAACTCACCATTTCATCATGACGTATGAGGGATTTGGGCCATTTTTTTAAGAACGAGCACTTGCATATTTGCAGCGCTTAGATTGCCGGCGTTCGAAGAATTGAGCGTGACTTTTGCAGGCGGTGTTCGTTTTGGGCCCATAAGTACTTTTCGAAAATGTAGCAACCATTTTGGATTGAACTCACCACTTCGTCATGACATACGTGGGATTTAAGCCATTTTTCGAAAAATGAGCACTAGCATATTTGGACTGTCAGCATGCAAAGAATTGAGCGTAACTTTTATAAACGGTGTCCGTTTTAGGCCCATAAGTTCTTTTTGAAAATGTAGTGACCATTTTGGATTGAACTCCCCATTTCATCGTGATGTATGAGGGATTTCGGCTATTTTTCAAAGAACGAGCACTTTCATATTTGGATTGTCGGCATGCGAAGAATTGAGCGTAACTTTTACATACGGTGTCCGTTTTGGGCCCATAAGTACATTTCGAAAATGTAGCGACCATTTTGGATTGAACTCACCACTTCGACATGACGTACGAGGGATTTAAGCCATTTTTCAAAAAATGAGCACTTGCATATTTGGATTGTCGGCATACTAAGAATTGAGAGTAACTTTTATAAACGGTGTCCGTTTTAGGCCCATAAGTACTTTTCGGAAATGTAGCGACCGTATTGGATTGAACTCACGACTTTATCGAGACATATGAGGGATTTGGGCCATTTTTTGAATAACGAGAACTTGCATATTTGCAACGCTTGGATTGCTGGCGCTCGAAGAATTAAGCGTGACTTTCGCAGTCGGTGTCAGTTTGGGGCCCATAAGTACTTTTTGGAAATGTAGCGACTATTTTAGATTGAACTCACCATTTCATCATGACATTTGAGGGATTTGGGCCATTTTTTGAAGAACGAGCACTTGCATATTTGCAACGCTTGGATTGCCGGCGTTCGAAGAATTGAGCGTGACTTTTGCAGGAGGTGTCCATTTTGGGCCCATAAGTACTTTTCGAAAATGTAGCGACCATTTTGGATTGAACTCACCACTTCGTCCTGACGTACGAGGGATTTAAGCCATTTTTCGGAAAATGAGCACTTGCATGATTGGATTGTCGGCATGCGAAGAATTGAGCGTAACTTTTACAGACGGTGTCCATTTTTGGCCCACAAGTACTTTTCGAAAATGTAGCGACCGTTTTGGATTGAACTCACCATTTCGTCATGACGTATGAGGGATTTGGGCCATTTTTTTAAGAACGAGCACCTGCATATTTGTAACGCTTAGATTGCCGGCGTTCGAAGAATTTAGCGTGACTTTTGCAGGCGGTGTTCGTTTTGGGCCCATAAGTACTTTTCAAAAATGTAGCGACCGTTTTGGATTGAACTCACCACTTCGTCATGACGTACGAGGGATTTAAGCCATTTTTTGAAAAATGAGAACTAGCATATTTGCAACGCTTGGATTGCCGGCGTTCGAAGAATTGAGCGTGACTTTTGCAGGAAGTGTCCGTTTTGGGCCCATAAGTACTTTTCAGAAATGTAGCGATCGTTTTGGATTGAACTCACCACTTCATCATGACGTATGAGGGATTTAATCCATTTTTGGAAGAACGAGCACTTGCGTGTTTGGATTGTCGGCATGCAAAGAATTGAGCGTAACTTTTGCAGACGGTGTCCGTTTTGGGCCCATAAGGACTTTTCGAAAATGTAGCGACCATTTTGCATTGAACTCATGACCTTGTCATGATGTTTGAGTGATTTCGACCATTTTCTGAAGAACGAGCACTTGCGTATTTGCAACGCTTGGATTGGCAATGTCTGAAGCGTTGAGAGTGACTTTTGCAGATGGTGTCCTTTTTGGACCCATAAGTACTTTTAGGAAATGTAGCAACCGTTTTGGATTGAACTCACTTCTTCGTCATGACATATGAGGGATTTAAGCCATTTTTCAAAGAACGAGCACTTGCATATTTGGATTGCCGGCATGCGAAGAATTGAGCGTAACTTTTGCAGACGGTGTCCGTTTTGGGCCCACAAGTACTTTTTGGAAATGTAGCGACCGTTTTGGATTAAACTCACCACTTCGTCATGACATTTGAGGTATTCCGGCCATTTTTTGAAGAACGACCACTTGCATATTTGCAACGCTTGGATTGGTGGTGTTTGAAAAATTGAGCGTGACTTTTGCAGATAGTGTTCGTTTTGGACCCATAAGTACTTTTAGGAAATGTAGCGACCGTTTTGGATTGAACTCACCGCTTCGCCTTGAAATATGAGGGATTTAAGCCATTTTTCAAAGAACGAGCACTTGCATATTTGGATTGCCGGCATGCGAAGAATTGAGCGTAACTTTTGCAGACGGTGTCCGTTTTGGGACCATAAGTACTTTTCAGAAATGTAGCGACCATTTTGGATTGAACTCACCATTTCATCGTGACGTATGAGGGATTTAGGCCATTTTTCGAAGAACGAGCACTTGCATATTTGCAACGCTTGGATTGCTGGCGTTCGAAGAATTCAGCTTGACTTTTGCAGGCGGTATCCGTTTTGGGCCCATAAGTACTTTTCGGAAATGTAGCGACCATTTTGGATTGTACTCACCGCTTCGTCATGACGTACGAGGGATTTAAGCCAGCATTCGAAAAATGAGCACTTGCATATTTGGATTGTCGGCATGCGAAGAATTGAGCGTAACTCTTACAGACGGTGTCCGTTTTGGGCCCATAAGTACTTTTCAAAAATATAGCAACAGTTTTGGATCGAACTCACAAATTCATCGTGACGTACGAGGGATTTTGGCCACTTTTCGAAGAACGTGCACTTGCATATTCGCAACGCCTAGATTTTCGGCGTTCGAAGAATTGATCGTGACTTTTGCAGGCGGTGTCCGTTTTTGGCCCATAAGTACGTTTCGGAAATGTAGCAACCGTTTTGGATTGAATTCACCACTTTGTCATGACGTACGAGGGATTTAATCCATTTTTCGAAAAACGAGCACTTGCATATTAGGATTGTCGGCATGGGAAGAATTTAGCGTAACTTTTACAGACGGTGTCCGTTTTGGGCCCATAAGTACTTTTCGAAAATGTACCGACCATTTTGGATTGAACTCACCATTTCATCGTGACGTATGAGGGATTTCAGCCATTTTTTGAACAACGAGTACTTGCATATTTGCAACGCTTGGATTGCCAGCGTTCGAAGAATTGAGCGTGACCTTTGCAGGCGGTGTCCATTTTGGGCCCATAAGTACTTTTCGAAAATGTAGCGACCGTTTTGGATTGAACTCACCGCTTCGTCATGACGTATGAGGGATTTAAGCCATTTTTCAAAAAATGAGCACTTACATATTTGGATTGTCGTTATGCGAAGAATTGAGCGTAACTTTTATAAACGGTGTCCGTTTTGTGCCTATAAGTACTTTTCGAAAATGTAGCGACCATTTTGGATTGAACTCACGACTTTGTCGTGGCGTACGAGGGATTCAAGCTATTTTTCGAAAAACGAGCACTTGCATATTTGGATTGTCGGCATGCGAAGAATTGAGCGTAACTTTTACAGACGGTGTCCGTTTTGTGCCCATAAATACTTTTCGAAAATGTAGCGATCATTTTGGATTGAACTCACGACTTTGTCGTGGCGTACGAGGGATTTAAGCTATTTTTCGAAAAATGAGCACTTGCGTATTTGGATTGTCGGCATGCGAAGAATTGAGCGTAACTTTTACAGACGGTGTCCGTTTTGTTCCCATAAGTACTTTTCGAAAATGTAGCGACCGTTTTGGATTGAGCTCACAACTTTGTCATGGCGTATGAGGGATTTAAGCTATTTTTTGAAAAACGAGCACTTGCATATTTGGATTATCGTCATGCGAAGAATTGAGCGTAACTTTTATAAACGATGTCCGTTTTGGGCCCATAAGTACTTTTCAGAAATGTAGCGACCGTTTTGGATTGAACTCACCACTATGTCGTGACGTATATGGGATTCAGGCCATTTTTTGAAGAACGAGCACTTGCATATTTGCAACGCTTGGATTGCCGACGTTCGAAGAATTGAGCGTGACTTTTGCAGGCGGTATCCGTTTTGGGCCCATAAGTACTTTTTGGAAATGTAGCGACCGTTTTGGATTGAACTTACCACTTCATCATAACATTTGAGGGATTTGGGCCATTTTCCGAAGAACGAGCACTTGCATATTTGCAACGCTTGGATTGCTGGCATTCGAAGAATTGAGCGTGACTTTTGCAAGGGGTGTCCGTTTTGGGCCCATAAGTACTTTTCGAAAATGTAGCGACCGTTTTGGAATGAACTCACCACTTCATCATGATGTATGAGGGATTTAAGCCATTTTTCGAAAAACGAGCACTTGCGTATTTGGATTGTCGGCATGCGAAGAATTGAGCGTAACTTTTATAAACGGTGTCCATTTTGTGCCCATAAGTACTTTTCGGAAATGTAGCGACCGTTTCAGATTGAACTCACGACTTTGCCATGGTGTACGAGGGATTTAAGCTATTTTTCGAAAAATGAGCACTTGCATATTTGGATTATCGTCATGCGAAGAATTGAGCGTAACTTTTATAAACGATGTCCGTTTTGGGCCCATAAGTACTTTTCAGAAATGTAGCGACCGTTTTGGATTGAACTCACGACTATGTCGTGGAGTATATGGGATTTGGGCCATTTTTCGGAGAACGAGCACTTGCATATTTGCAACGCTTGGATTGCCGACGTTCGAAGAATTGAGCTTGACTTTTGTAGGCGGTGTCCGTTTTGGGCCCATAAGTACTTTTTGGAAATGTAGCGACTGTTTTGGATTGAACTTACCACTTCATCATGACATTTGAGGGATTTGGACTGTTTTCCGAAGAACGAGCACTTGCATATTTGCAAAGCTTGGATTTCCGGCGTTCGAAGAATTGAGCATGACTTTTGCTGGCGGTGTCCGTTTTCGGCCCATAAGTACTTTTCGAAAATGTAGCGACCGTTTTGGGCTGAACTCACAAATTCGTCGTGACGTACGAGGGATTTCGACCATTTTTCGAACAACGAGCACTTGCATATTCGAAACGCTTGGATTCTCGGCGTTCAAAGAAATGAGCGTGACTTTTGAAGGCAGTGTCCGTTTTGGGCCCATAAGTACTTTTCGAAAATGTAGCGACCGTTTCGGATCGAACTCACAAATTCGTCATGACGTACGAGGGATTTCTCCCATTTTTCGAAGAACGAGCACTTGCATATTCGTAAAGCTTAGATTGCCGACGTTCAAAGAATTGAGCTTGACTTTTGCAAGCAGTGTCCGTTTTGAGCCCATAAGTACGTTTCGAAAATGTAGCAACCGTTTTGGATTGAACTCACCACTTCATCATGACGTATGAGGGATTTAAGCCATTTTTCGAAAAACGAGCACTTACATATTTGGATTACCGGTGAGCGTAACTTTTAGTGACGGTGTCCGTTTTGGGCCCATAAGTACATTTCGGAAATGTAGCGACCATTTTGGATTGAACTCCCCATTTCATCGTGACGTATTAGGGATTTCAGCCATTTTTCGAAGAACGAGCACTTGCATATTTGGATTGTCGGCATGCGAAGAATTGAGCGTAACTTTTACATACGGTGTCCGTTTTGGGTCCATAAGTACTTTTTGAAAATGTAGCGATTGTTTTGGATTGAACTCACCGCTTCGGCATGACGTACGAGGGATTTAAGCCATTTTTCGAAAAATGAGCACTTGCATATTTGGATTGTCGGCATACGAAGAATTGAGAGTAACTTTTATAAACGGTGTCCATTTTAGGCCCATAAGTACTTTTCGGAAATGTAGCGACCGTTTTGGATTGAACTCAAGACTTTGTCATGACGTACGAGGGATTTAAGCCATTTTTCAAAAAACGAGCACTTGCACATTTGGATTGTCGGCATGCGAAGAAATTGAGTGTAACTTTAATAAACAGTGTCCGTTTTGGGCCCATAAGTACTTTTCGGAAATGTAGCAACCATTTTGGATTGAACTCACGACTTTGTCGTGACGTTTGAGGGATTTGGGCCATTTCTCGAAGAACAAGCACTTGCATATTTGCAACGCTTGGATTGCCGACGTTCGAAGAATTGAGCGTAACGTTTGCAGGCGGTGTGCGTTTTGGGACCATAGGTACTTTTCGGAAATGTAGCGACCGTTTTGGATTGAACACACCACTTCATCATGATATTTGAGGGATTTGGGCCATTTTTCGAACAACGAGCACTTGCATATTCGCAATGGTTGGATTGCCGGCGTTCGAAGAATTGAGCGTTACTTTTGCAGGCGGTAGCCGTTTTAGGCCCATAAGTACATTTCGTAAATGTAGCGACCATTTTAGATAGAACTCACCGCTTTGTCATGGCGTACAAGAGATTTAAGCCGTTTTTGAGAAACGAGCACTTGCATATTTGGATTGTCGGCATGCGAACAATTAAGCGTAACTTTTACAGACGGTGTCCGTTTTGGGCCCATAAGTACTTTTCGAAAATGTAGCGACCGTTTTGGATTGAACTCATCATTTCGTCATGATATATGAGGGATTTGGGCCATTTTTTTAAGAACGAGCACTTGCATATTTGCAACGCTTGGATTGCCGGCGTTCGAAGAATTGAGCGTGACTTTTGCAGGCGGTGTTCGTTTTGGGCCCATAAATACTTTTCGAAAATGTAGCGACCGTTTTGGATTGAACTCACCGCTCCGTCATGACGTACAGGGGATTTAAGCCATTTTTCGAAAAATGAGCACTTGCATATTTGGATTGTCGGCATGCGAAGAATTGAGCGTAACTTTTATAAACGGTGTCCAGTTTGGGCCCATAAGTACTTTTCGAAAATGAAGCGACCATTTTGGATTGAACTCCCCATTTCGTCGTGATGTATGAGGGATTTCGGCCATTTTTCGAAGAACGAGCACTTTCATATTTGGATTGTCGGCATGCGAAGAATTTAGCGTAACTTTTACATATGGTGTCCATTTTGGGCCCCTAAGTACTTTTCAAAAATGTAGCGACCGTTTTGGATTCAACTCACCGCTTCGGCATGGCGTACGAGGGATTTAAGCCATTTTTCGAAAAATGAGCACCTGCATATTTGGATTGTCGGCATACGAAGAATTGGGAGTAACTTTTATAAACGGTGTCCGTTTTAGGCCCATAAGTACTTTTCGGAAATGTAGCGACCGTTTTGGATTGAACTCACGACTTTGTCGTGACGTATGAGGGATTTGGGCTATTTTTTGAAGAACGAGAACTTGCATATTTGCAATGCTTGGATTGCTGGCGTTCGAAGAATTGAGCATGACTTTCGCAGGCGGTGTCAGTTTTGGGCACATAAGTACTTTTTGGAAATGTAGCGACCATTTTGGATTGAACTCACCGCTTCATCATGACATTTGAGGGATTTGGTCCATTTTTTGAAGAACGAGAACTTGCATATTTGCAACGCTTGGATTGCCGGCGTTCGAAGAATTGAGCGTGACTTTTGCAGGCGGTGTCCGTTTTGGGCCCATAAGTACTTTTCGAAAATGTAGCGACCATTTTGGATTGAACTCACCGTTTCGTCATGACGTACGAGGGATTTAAGCCATTTTTTGAAAAACGAGCACTTGCATATTTGGATTGTCAGCATGGGAAGAATTGAGCGTAACTTTTATAAACCGTGTCCGTTTTGGGCCCAAAAGTACTTTTCGGAAATGTAACGACCGTTTTGGATTGAACTCACAACTTTGTCGTGACGTATGTGGGATTTGGGCCATTTTTTGAAGAACGAGAACTTGCATATTTGCAACGCTTGGATTGCTGGCGTTCGAAGAATTGAGCGTGACTTTCGCAGGCTGTGTTAGTTTTGGGCCCATAAGTACTTTTTGGAAATGTAGCGACCATTTTGGATTGAACTCACCACTTCATCATGATATTTGAGGGATTTGGGCCATTTTTCGAAGAACGAGCACTTGCATATTTGCAACGCTTGGATTGCCGGTGTTCGAAGAATTGAGCGTGACTTTTGCAGGCGGTGTCCGTTTTGGGCCCATATGTACTTTTTGAAAATGTAGCGACCATTTTGGATTGAACTCAACGCTTCGTCATGTCGTATGAGGGATTTAAGCCATTTTTCGAAAAACGAGCATTTGCATATTTGGATTGTCGGCATGCGAAGAATTGAGCGTAACTTATATAAATGGTGTCCGTTTTGGGCCCATAAGTACTTTTCGGAAATGTAGCGACCGTTTTGGATTGAACTCAAGACTTTGTCGTGACATATGAGAGATTTGGGCCATTTTTTGAAGAACGAGAACTTGCATATTTGCAACGCTTGGATTGGCAATGTCCGAAGAGTTGAGCGTGACTTTTGTAGATGGTGTCCTTTTTGGACCCATAAGTACTTTTAGGAAATGTAGCGACCGTTTTGGATTGAACTCACCTCTTCGTCATGACAAATGAAGGATTTAAGCCATTTTTCAAAGAACGAGCACTTGCATATTTGGATTGCCGGCATGCGAAGAATTGAGCGTTACTTTTGCAGACGCTGTCCGTTTTAGGCCCATAAGTACTTTTCGAAAATGTAGCGACCGTTTTGGATTAAACTCACCACTTCGTCATGACATTTGAGGTATTTCGGCCATTTTTTGAAGAACGAGCACTTGTATATTTGCAACGCTTAGATTGGCGGTGTTCAAAAAATTGAGCGTGACTTTTGCAGATAGTGTTCGTTTTGGACACATAAGTACTTTTAGGAAATGTAGCGACCATTTTGGATTGAACTCACCGCTTCGTCTTGACATATGAGGGATTTAAGCCATTTTTCAAAGAACGAGCACTTGCATATTTGGATTGCCGGCATGCGAAGAATTGAGCGTAACTTTTGCATACGGTGTCCGTTTTGGGCCCATAAGTACTTTTCGGAAATGTAGCGACCATTTTGGATTGAACTCCCCATTTCATTGTGACGTATGAGGGATTTGGGCCATTTTTTGAAGAATGGGCACTTGCATATTTGCAACGCTTGGATTGCCGGCGTTCGAAGAATTCAGCGTGACTTTTGCAGGCGGTATACGTTTTGGGCCCATAAGTACTTTTCGGAAATGTAGCAACCGTTTTGGATTGAACTCACCGCTTCGTCATGACGTACAAGGGATTTAAGCCATCATTCAAAAAATGAGCACTTGCATATTTGGATTGTCGGCATGCGAAGAATTGAGCGTCACTCTTACAGACGGTGTCCGTTTTGGGCTCATAAGTACTTTTCGAAAATGCAGCGACAGTTTTGGATTGAACTCACCATTTCATCGTGACGTATGAGGGATTTCGGCCATTTTTCAGAGAACGAGCACTTGCATATTTGCAACGCTTGGATTGTCGGCGTTCGAAGAATTGAGCGTGACTTTTGCAGGCGGTGTCCGTTTTGGGCCCATAAGTACTTTTCGAAAATGTAGCGACCCTTCTGGATTGAACTCACCGCTTCATCATGACATTTGAGGGATTTGGGCCATTTTTCAAAAAATGAGCACTTGCATATTTGCAACGTTTGGATTGCCAGCGTTTGAAGAATTGAGCGTGACTTTTGCAGGCGGTGTCCGTTTTGAGCCCATAAGTACTTTTCGAAAATATAGCGACCGTTTTGGATTGAACTCACCGCTTCGTCATGACGTACGAGGGATTTAAGCTATTTTTTGAACAATGAGCACTTGCATATTTTGATTGTCGGCATGCGAAGAATTGAGCGTAACTTTTGTAGACGGTGTCCGTTTTGGGCCCATAAGTACTTTTCGAAAATGTAGCGACCGTTTTGGATTGAACTCATCGCTTCATCATGACTTATGAGGGATTTAAGCCATTTTTTGAAAAACGAGCACTTGCATATTTAGATTGTCAGCATGCGAAGAATTGAGCGTAACTTTTACAGACGGTATCCATTTTGGGTTCATAAGTACTTTTCGGAAATGTAGCGACCGTTTTGGATTGAACTCACCGCTTCATCATGACGTACAAGGGATTTAAGCCATTTTTCAAAAAATGAGCACTTGCATATTTGGATTGTCGGCATGCGAAGAATTGAGCGTAACTTTTATAAACGGTGTCCATTTTTGGACCATAAGTACTTTTCGAAAATGTAGCGTCCGTTTTGGATTGAACTCACGACTATGTCGTAACGTATGAGGGATTTGGACCATTTTTCAAAGAACGAGAACTTGCATATTTGCAACGCTTGGATTGTCGGCATGCGAAGAATTGAGCGTAACTTTTATAAATGGTGTCCGTTTTGGGCCCATAAGTTCTTTTCAGAAACGTAGTGACCGTTTTGGATTGAACTCACTACTTCGTCGTGACGTATGAGGGATTTGGGCCATTTTTCGAAGAACGAGCACTTGCATATTTGCAACGCTTGGATTGCTGGCATTCGAGGAATTGAGCGTAACTTTTGCTGGTGGTGTCCGTTTTGGGCCCATAAGTACTTTTCGAAAAAGCGACTGTTTTGGATTGAACTCACCGCTTCGTCATGACGTACGAGGGATTTAAGCCATTTTTTGAAAAATGAGCACTTGCATATTTTGATTGTCAGCGTGCGAAGAATTGAGCGTAACTTTTATAGACGGTGTCCGTTTGAGGCCCATAAGTACTTTTCGAAAATGTAGCAACCGTTTTGGATTGAACTCACCGCTTCGTCATGACATATGATGGATTTAAGCCATTTTTTGATAAACGAGCACTTGCATATTTATACTGTCGGCATGCGAAGAATTGAGCGTAACTTTTATAGACGGTGTCCATTTTGGGCTCATAAGTACTTTTCGGAAATGTAGCGACCGTTTTGGATTGAACTCACCACTTCATCATGACGTACGAAGGATTTAAGCCATTTTTCGAAAAATGAGCACTTGCATATTTGGATTGTCGGCATGCGAAGAATTGAGCGTAACTTTTATAAACGGTGTCCGTTTATGGCCCATAAGTACTTTTCGGAAATGTAGCGACCGTTTTGGATTGAACTCACCACTTCGTCGTGACATATGAGGGATTTTGGCCATTTTTTGAAGAACGAGCACTTGCATATTTGCAACACTTGGATTGCCGACGTTCGAAGAATTGAGAGTGACTTTTGCAGACGGTGTCCGTTTTGGGCCCATAAGTACCTTTCCAAAATGTAGCGACCGTTTTGGATTGAACTCACTACTTCATCATGACGTATGAGGGATTTGGGCCATTTTTCGAAGAACGAGCACTTGCATACATGGATTGTCGGCATGCGAAGAATTGAGCGTAACTTTTGCTGGCGGTGTCCGTTTTGGGCCCATAAGTACTTTTCGAAAATGTAGCGACCGTTTTGGATTGAACTCACTATTTCATCGTGACGTTTGAGGGATTTGGCCATTTTTCGAAGAACGAGCACTTGCATATTTGCAACTCTTGGATTGCCGGCGTTTGAAGAATTGAGCGTGACTTTTGCAGGCAGTGTCCGTTTTGGGCCCATAAGTACTTTTTGGAAATGTAACGATCGTTTTGGATTGAACTCACTGCTTCATCATGACGTACGAGAGATTTAAGCCATTTTTTCAAAAAATGAGCTCTTGCATATTTGGATTGTCGGCATGCGAAGAATTGAGCGTAACTTTTACAGACGGTGTCCGTTTTGGGCCCATAAGTACTTTTCGGAAATGTACCGACCATTTTGGATTGAACTCACCATTTCATCATGATGTATGAGGAATTTTGGCCATTTTTTGAAGAACGAGCACTTCCATATTTGGATTGTCGGCATGCGAAAAATTGAGAGTAACTTTTACATACGGTGTCCGTTTTGGGCCCATAAGTACTTTTTGAAAAGGTAGCGACCGTTTTGGATTGAACTCATGGCTTTGTCGTGACTTATGAGGGATTTTGGCCATTTTCCAAAGAACGAGCGCTTGCATATTTGCAACGCTTGGATTGCCAGCGTTCGAAGAATTGAGCGTGACTTTTGAAGGCGGTGTCCGTTTTGGGCCCATAAGTACTTTTCGGAAATGTAGCGACCATTTTGGATTGAACTCCCCATTTCATCATGATGTATGAGGGATTTCTGCCATTTTTCGAAGAACGAGCACTTTCATATTTGGATTGTCGGCATGCGAAGAATTGAGCGTAACTTTTACATACGGTGTCCATTTTGGGCCCATAAGTACTTTTCGGAAATGTAGCGACCGTTTTGGATTGAACTCACGACTTTGTCGTGGCGTACGAGGGATTTAAGCTATCTTTCGAAAAATGAGCACCTGCATATTTGGATTGTCGACATGAGAAGAATTGAGCGTAACTTTTATAAACGGTGTCCGCTTTGGGCCCATAAGTACGTTTCGGAAATGTAGCAACCGTTTTGGATTGAACTCACCACTTCGTCATGACGTACGAGGGATTTAAGCCATTTTTCGAAAAAAGAGCACTTGCATATTTGGATTGTCGGCATGTGAAGAATTGAGCGTCACTTTTATAGACGGTGTCCGTTTTGGGCCCATAAGTACTTTTTGGAAATGTAGCGACCATTTTGGATTGAACTCACGACTTTTTCGTGGTGTACGAGGGATTTAAGCTATTTTTCGAAAAATGAGCACTTGCATATTTGGATTGTCGGCATGCGAAAAATTGAGCATAACTTTTATAAACGGTGTCCGTTTTGGGCCCATAAGCACTTTTCGGAAATGTAGCGACCATTTTGAATTGAACTCATGACTTTGCCGTGACGTATGAGGGATTTGGCCCATTTTTTGAAGAACGAGCACTTGCGTATTTGCAACGCTTGGATTGCCGACGTTCGAAGAATTTAGCGTGACTTTTGCAGGCGGTGTCCGTTTTGGGCCCATAAGTACTTTTTGGAAATGTAGCGACCGTTTTGGATTTAACTCACCACTTCATCATGACATTTGAGGGTTTTGGGTCATTTTTCGAAGAACGAGCACTTGCATATTTGCAACGCTTAGATTGCCAGCGTTCGAAGAAATGAGCGTGACTTTTGCAGGCGGTGTCCGTTTTCGGCCCATAAGTACTTTTCAGAAATGTAGCGAACGTTTTGGGCTGAACTCACAAATTCGTCGTGACGTACGAGGGATTTTGACCATTTTTCGAACAACGAGCACTTGCATATTCGAAATGCTTGGATTGCCAGCGTTCGAAGAAATGGGCGTGACTTTTGCAGGCGATGTTCGTTTTGGGCCCATAAGTACTTTTTGGAAATGTAGCGACCGCTTTGGATCGAACTCACAAATTCGTCGTGACGTACGAGGGATTTCGCCCATTTTTCGAAGAACAAGCACTTGCATATTCGCAACACTTAGATTGCCGGCGTTCGAAAAATTGAGCGTGCCTTTTGCAGGCGGTGTCCGTTTTGGGCCCAAAAGTACGTTTCGAAAATGTAGCAACCGTTTTGGATTGAACTCACCATTTCGTCGTGATATATGAGGGATTCGGCCATTTTTTGAACAACGAGCACTTGCATATTTGGATTGTCGGCATGCGAAAAATTGAGCGTAACTTTTACATACGACGTCCGTTTTGGGCCCATAAATACTTTTCGAAAATGTAGCGATCGTTTTGGATTGAACTCACAGCTTTGTCGTGACGTATGAGGGATTTTGGTCATTTTTCAAGGATCGAGCACTTGCATATTTGCAACGCTTGGATTGTCGACGTTCGAAGAACTGAGCGTGACTTTTGCATGCGGTGTCCGTTTTGGGCCCATAAGTACGTTTCGAAAATGTAGCGACCGTTTTGGATTGAACTCACCACTCCGTCATGACGTACGAGGGTTTTAAGCCATTTTTCGAAAAACGAGCACATGCATATTTGGATTGTCGGCATGCGAAGAATTGAGCGTAACTTTTATAAACGGTGTCCGTTTTGGGCCCGTAAGTACTTTTCGGAAATGTAGCGACCGTTTTGGATTGAACTCACGACTTTTTCGTGACGTATGAGGGATTTGGGTCATTTTTAGACAAACGAGCACTTGCATATTTGCAACGCTTGGATTGCCGACGTTCGAAAAATTAAGCGTGACTTTTGTAGGCGGCGTCCGTTTTGGGCCCATAAGTACTTTTCGGAAATCTAGCGAACGTTTTGGATTGAACTCACCACTTCATCATGACAGTTGAGGGATTTGGGCTTTTTTTTAAGAACGAGCACTTGCATATTTGCAATGCTTGGATTGTCAGCGTTCGAAGAATTGAGCGTGACTTTTACAGGCGGTGTCCATTTTGGGCCCATAAGTACATTTCGGAAATGTAGCGACCGTTTTGGATTGAACTCACTGCTTCGTCATGACGTACAAGGGATTTAAGCCATTTTTCGAAAAACGAGCACTTGCATATTTGGATTGTCGGCTTGCGAAGTATTGAGCGTAACTTTTATAAACGATGTTCGTTTTGGGCCCATAAGTACTTTTCGAAAATGTAACGACCATTTTGGATTGAACTCACCACTTGTCACACCCCCAAATTAACATTGATATCTATACACAACCTAGATATAGAATTTTACATATATTTTTTTTTTGAGTTTGTTAACTTCTAATCACCTGTGACACGATCATATAACATATCGAAATCCAAAATCATATCGCCATAATCCAACATATATATTCTGAGCTTATAAACATGTCTACAGGCCATTTCAAAAGTACACTATATAGGATTCCAAAATATAACCCTACAGATGGCAGCCTACAAAATAACCCTACAGGTCGTCATCCATGTACATCGAACTTTGGAATCCTGTAGGAGTTCCACAGCTAGCCATGCTCTCTATGTAGTTCCATGTTCACCTACAATGCAAGAACTACATAAGCTAATGCTTAGTAAGCAAAATCATGAATGTCCTGAACATGAGTAATAACGACATATGACACCATGCCATTTACTTTAAATATCATGATAAAAAGTATCATAATTCAATATTCGTCAAAGTCGACTAGAAATCATTTCACTTGAAATCTTTCATTTCATTGGGCCCTTGACCCACCTACTATGCACCGGATAGAGCTCTGCATAATATCAATATCAATAATCAAGTGGCCAATATGAAATCGACACCGGCGAGTGGACCATCCTCTCGTGACCACTAGAGGCCCATCCCCTAACTACCCCTATGATCACCCAAGAAGTCTCCCACCCGGCAGCGCCAATAATCATAA